>NC_057811.1:403499715-403512966 GCF_018294505.1 Triticum aestivum | reverse complement strand
CAGGAAAACGTCTCCAAAAACAAAAAGCAAGGGCGAGGACATTCACGCAGCTCATGCATCATAAATTTAAAACAGGCCCAGGGCCAGAGTTCATTACACCCAGTCAACCCCCAGTGGGTGGGTGGACCTGCTACCTAACAGAAATCTATGATAAGTTAAAAATCCAGGCATCCCCATCACCGGATCGCGCAGCTCCCGGGTCCGCTGAGGTGTCGGTATCTTCCTCCCCGGCGTCTGCGTTGCGGTAGAAGCCCGTCTCCTCAGAACTGTCCTCCGGGTCATCCAGAAGCAGGCCGTAGTCATCAGCAGGCACGACTCCGCCGTCTTCCGCCCGCTCCAGCCGGAACTCGTCCTGGAAGGCAAACCCGGCGATATAGCTGCCCCGAGCAGCGATCCGGCCAGCTTCCGCCTGCAGCTGGCTCTCCGAGCCGGCTCGCTGGCCCATCAGCGCGTCCAGCGACAAGTCCGGATGCCAAGACATCACGAACCGGAGCGCCATCTCGGCGCCGGCACGGGCGGCGGAGACTCGCCAGTCATGGAGCCGCTCCGGACCCGCCTCCAGCCAGCGCGCCAGCCGCGTGAAGCTACTCGGCGCAACGGAACCCGGCCAAAGGGCCGCCGTCATCGCCGCGTCGGCCTCAGAAAGCCGCCCCATCTGTTCGCTCAGAACTCGCAGACGGGCCTCGGCAGCTGCGGCGATCTCCGGGAAGGTCCAGGCCACCCACGGGTCCGTCCCAGAGCCGACGATCCCTTGCGGGTCGCGCTGAAAGCGGACCGCCTCCTCTGCCAGCTGGCGCGTCTCCGGGAAGGCCCCTGCGAAGAAGAAAAGCAAGTCAGAAGAAAGTTACTAAGGAAGAAGAGTCGGAGTCCCAACCCGGCAACGACAAAATTCAAGAAAAAACACTTACTGGAGAAGGACTCTTCTAGGTGCTATGCTTCAAGCAACGTATCGCGCCGCTCCCGGGCAATAATGCGGTCACGCTCCTCCAGCGCCTTCTCCAGGTCGGCGACCTTAGCAAGGGCCACCTTCAGCTCGGCGTCCATGTCCGCGGCCGCCTTCACGGCCTCTTCGCGGAGCTGGGTCTCCTCCGCCGTGGTCACCAGCGCCTTCAGGAGCTCCACCTCGGTCTGGAGTTGCCCCTTGTCGTCGGCCAGCTTGCCATGCTGCTAGTCCGCCTCGGCAAGGGCCCGCTGCGCCTCCACGACCTTGGTGGCCTCCGCCTTAAGACGCTCCACCTCGGCCTCGAGGCGGCTCGTGTCGCCCGCCAGCTGCTCCCGCAGCCGGCCGGCTTCGTCGAGCGCCCGCCGGGCTCCCGCCGCCTCCGCCTTCGCCTTCTACACCTCGGTCCCAAGCCGGCCGACGTCTGCGACAAGCCGGTCATAATGAAAACCGGCCCAGATCAGTCGGGTCCTCCAAGACAGCACCTGGGTTGCAGAAGAAAAACTCAGCAATAAAGTACTGTTTTTAGATTCGACCCAACTGCTACGCAGTTGGCCCGAATCTCGGGGGCTACACCTAGTGGGTGCACTAGCGCACCCCCACTAGAAAAGAGCATGAAGAAGAAGTACCTGCCGCAACGCGGAGCTCCTCCTCCTGGGCGGCAAGCTTCTCCTTGAGACGCCGGCGCGCCTCGAGGAGCCGGTTGAAGACGGTGACTCGGTAGGACTCCAGTTGCTGCGAGAAACGACGATCAGCGCGAAACAGCAAGATAAGATTCGACCCAACTGCTGCGCAGTTGGCCCGAATCTCGGGGGCTACACCCAGTGGGTGCGCTGGCGCGCCCCCACAATGGAAAAAGCAATGAAAAGAAAAGCAGTTGGCCTGAATCTCGGGGGCTACACCCAGTGGGTGCGCTGGCGCGCCCCCACAATGGAAAAAGCAATGAAAAGAAAAGCAGAACGCAAACGGAGACTTACGAAGACGGCGCGCTCCAGCTCCTACGTCGCCTCAACCTCGGCCTCGGCAAAGGCCTGGATCCGGTCCATCCGCCCCCGCAGGCGGCGGGTCACGGCGGCCATCGCCGCCTCCTCCTGGGTCGGAGGACCGAAGAAGACCTCGCCGGTCCCGCTCCGCGAAAGCCATGGCTCGGCGACCCGGCGCCCTCCGGACCTAAGCACCAGGGCATGCTCTCCACCGGCCGCCTCCTCCGAAGCCGGCGCCTTCTCCGGTGCCCTCTCCGACGCCAACGCCGGCTCGGCGGGCGGAGCGGCTTAAGGCTCCACCACCGGCGGCGCCTCGCTCACCGGCGTCCGGGACGTCCCCTCCGGCGCCGCCCGCGCCGCGTCCTCCAAGACGGCGTCGCCACCGCCCCCATCGGCCCCCTCCCGCTCGACAACGTCGGTCCACGGTGGGGTGTCATCCCCGACGACCACGACCTCCCGGTCGAGGTCCATCAAATCCGCACAGCCGCTTTGGTCGTGCTCCCTGTCCGACGCCGGCACGAAGACCGTCGTTGCCACCACCGTCCCCGCCGGCATCTCCGGCCACGCTGGCCCCTCGCCGGCTTGCGCCACGCCGTCGCGGCGCTAACCCAGGCCTGGGTCGACGCCGCCACCAGCTCCGCCTGAGCTCGGTTCCGGTTCCGCCAGGCCAGGCCCTCGGCGTCGGCCGGGTCCAGACCAAGGTCCGGGTCCCCCGGCGCCTCCTCCTTGTCCCGGTCGACGGTGCTGGATCGGCTCCTCCGGAATGCGACGCCCTCGGCGGACGCGGCATCCGCCACCGCCACCGCCAGCGAGATCGGCGACCTGAAGCACAAGACAAGAAACAATCACGCCGAGTCGAGCGGAGCCACTCATCAACTCGGCTCGGGCGAAGAGAGTTACTTACCCCGGCACCACCGGAACGGCGGGCCTTTCCGCCCTCTCTTGTGGAGCGCCGCGTGTTGGGAATCGTAGCATAATTTTAAAATTTTCTTACGCTCACCAAGATGCATCTATGGAGTCTACTAGCAACGAGGGGAAAGGAGTGCATCTACATACCCTTGTAGATCGCGAGCGGAAGCGTTCCAATGAACGTGGATGACGGAGTCGTACTCGCCGTGATCCAAATCACCGATGACCGAGTGCCGAACGGACGGCACCTCCGCGTTCAACACACGTACGGTGCAGCGACGTCTCCTCCTTCTTGATCCAGCAAGGGGGAAGGAGAGGTTGATGGAGATCCAACAGCACGACGCCGTGGTGGTGGATGTAGCGGGTCTCCGGCAGGGCTTCGCCGAGCTTCTGCGAGAGAGAGAGAGAGAGATGTTGCAGGGGAGGAGGGAGGCGCCGAAGGCTGTCGGTTGCTGCCCTCCCTCCCCCCCCCCCTTTATATAGGCCCCCTGGGAGGGGGGCGCCGGCCAGATCCCATCTAGGGTGGGGGGCGGCGGCCAAAGGGGGGAAGGGGTTGCCTTGCCCCCCAAGGCAAGTGGGAAGCCCCCCACCCTAGGGTTCCCAACCCTAGGCGCATGGGGGGAGGCCCATGGGGGGGCGCCCAGCCCACTAGGGGCTGGTTACCTTCCCACTTCAGCCCATGGGGCCCTCCGGGATAGGTGGCCCCACCCGGTGGACCCCCGGGACCCTTCCGGTGGTCCCGGTACAATACCGGTAACCCCCGAAACTTTCCCGGTGGCCGAAACTTGACTTCCTATATATAATTCTTCACCTCCGGACCATTCCGGAACCTCTCGTGACGTCCGGGATCTCATCCGGGACTCCGAACAACTTTCGGGTTTCCGCATACACGTATCTCTACAACCCTAGCGTCACCGAACCTTAAGTGTTTAGACCCTACGGGTTCGGGAGACATGCAGACATGACCGAGACGCCTCTCCGGTCAATAACCAACAGCGGGATCTGGATACCCATGTTGGCTCCCACATGTTCCACGATGATCTCATCGGATGAACCACGGTGTCGAGGATTCAATCAATCCCGTATGCAATTCCCTTTGTCAATCGGTATTTTACTTGCCCGAGATTCGATCGTCGGTATCCCAATACCTTGTTCAATCTCGTTACCGGCAAGTCTCTTTACTCGTACCGCAATGCATGATCCCGTGACTAACGCCTTAGTCACATAGAGCTCATTATGATGATGCATTACTGAGTGGGCCCAGAGATACCTCTCCGTCACACGGAGTGACAAATCCCAGTCTCGATCCGTGCCAACCCAACAGACACTTTTGGAGATACCCGTAGTGCACCTTTATAGTCACCCAGTTACGTTGTGACGTTTGGCACACCCAAAGCACTCCTACGGTATCCGGGAGTTGCACGATCTCATGGTCTAAGGAAAAGATACTTGACATTGGAAAAGCTCTAGCAAACGAAACTACACGATCTTTTATGCTATGCTTAGGATTGGGTCTTGTCCATCACATCATTCTCCTAATGATGTGATCCCGTTATCAATGACATCCAATGTCCATAGTCAGGAAACCATGACTATCGTTGATCAACGAGCTAGTCAACTAGAGGGTTACTAGGGACACGTTGTAGTCTATGTATTCACACATGTATTGCGATTCCGGACAATACAATTATAGCATGAACAATAGACAATTACCATGAACAAAGAAATATAATAATAACCATTTATTATTGCCTCTAGGGTATATTTCCAACAGTCTCCCACTTGCACTAGAGTCAATAATCTAGTTACATTGTGATGAATCGAACACCCATTGCGTCCTAGTGTTGATCATGTTTTGCCCTAGGGAGAGGTTTAGTCAACGGATCTGCTACATTCAGGTCCGTATGTACTTTACAAATATCTATGTCTCCATTTTGAACACTTTCACGAATGGAGTTGAAGCGACGCTTGATATGCCTGCTCTTCCTGTGAAACCTGGACTCCTTCGCAAGGGCAATGGCTCCAGTGTTGTCACAGAAGAGAGTCATCGGGCCCGACGCATTGGGAATCACCCCTAGGTCGGTAATGAACTCCTTCATCCAGACTGCTTCCTGTGCTGCCTCCGAGGCTGCCATGTACTCCGCTTCACATGTAGATCCCGCCACGATGCTTTGCTTGCAACTGCACCAGCTTACTGCTCCTCCATTCAAAATATACACGTATCCGGTTTGTGACTTCGAGTCATCCAGATCTGTGTCGAAGCCAGCGTCGACGTAACCCTTTACGACGAGCTCTTCGTCACCTCCATAAACGAGAAACATATCCTTAGTCCTTTTCAGGTACTTTAGGATATTCTTGACCGCTGTCCAGTGTTCCATGCCGGGATTACTTTGGTACCTTCCTACCAAACTTACGGCAAGGTTTACATCAGGTCTGGTACACAGCATGGCATACATAATAGACCCTATGGCCGAGGCATAGGGGATGACACTCATCTTTTCTATATCTTCTGCCGTGGTCGGGCATTGAGCCGTGCTCAATTGCACACCTTGCAATATAGGCAAGAACCCCTTCTTGGACTGATCCATACTGAACTTCTTCAATATCTTGTCAAGGTATGTACTCTCTGAAAGACCAATGAGGCGTCTTGATCTATCTCTATAGATCTTGATGCCTAATATATAAGCAGCTTCTCCAAGGTCCTTCATTGAAAAACACTTATTCAAATAGGCCTTTATACTTTCCAAGAATTCTATATCATTTCCCATCAATAGTATGTCATCCACATATAATATGAGAAATGCTATAGAGCTCCCACTCACTTTCTTGTAAACACATGCTTCTCCATAAGTCTGTGTAAACCCAAACGCTTTGATCATCTCATCAAAGCGAATGTTCCAACTCCGAGATGCTTGCACCAGCCCATAGATTGAGCGCTGGAGCTTGCATACTTTGTTAGCATTCTTAGGATCGACAAAACCTTCCGCCTGCATCATATACAACTCTTCCTTAAGGAAGCCGTTAAGGAATGCCGTTTTGACGTCCATCTGCCATATCTCATAATCATAGTATGCGGCAATTGCTAACATGATTCGGACGGACTTCAGCTTCGCTACGGGTGAGAAAGTCTCATCATAGTCAACCCCTTGAACTTGTCGATAACCCTTAGCGACAAGTCGAGCTTTGTAGATGGTCACATTACCATCTGCGTCCGTCTTCTTCTTAAAGATCCATTTGTTTTCTATGGCTCGCCGCTCATCGGGCAAGTCAGTCAAAGTCCATACTTTGTTTTCATACATGGATTCTATCTCGGATTTCATGGCTTCTAGCCATTTGTCGGAATCCGGGCCCGCCATCGCTTCTTCATAGTTCGAAGGTTCACCGTTGTCTAACAACATGATTTCCAGGACAGGGTTGCCGTACCACTCTGGTGCGGAACGTGTCCTTGTGGACCTACGAAGTTCAGTAGTAACTTGATCCGAAGCTTCATGATCATCATCATTAACTTCCTCCCCAGTCGGTGTAGGCACCACAGGAACATTTTCCCGCGCTGCGCTACTTTCCGGTTCAGAAGGGGCGACTATCACCTCATCAAGTTCCACTTTCCTCCCACTCAATTCTTTCGAGAGAAACTCCTTCTCCAGAAAGGACCCGTTCTTGGCAACGAAGATCTTGCCTTCGGATCTGAGGTAGAAGGTATACCCAATAGTTTCCTTAGGGTATCCTATGAAGACGCATTTTTCCGACTTGGGTTCGAGCTTTTCAGGTTGAAGTTTCTTGACATAAGCATCGCATCCCCAAACTTTTAGAAACGACAGCTTAGGTTTCTTCCCAAACCATAATTCATACGGTGTCGTCTCAACGGATTTCGACGGAGCCCTATTTAAAGTGAATGCGGCAGTCTCTAAAGCATAGCCCCAAAATGAGAGCGGTAAATCGGTAAGAGACATCATAGATCGCACCATATCCAATAGAGTGCGATTACGACGTTCGGACACACCATTTCTCTGAGGTGTTCCAGGCGGCGTGAGTTGTGAAACTATTCCACATTTCCTTAAGTGTGTACCAAATTCGTGACTTCAATATTCTCCACCACGATCTGATCGTAAGAATTTTATTTTCTGTCACGTTGATTCTCAACTTCACTCTGAAATTCCTTGAACTTTTCAAAGGTTTCAGACTTGTGTTTCATTAGGTAGACATACCCATATCTACTTAAATCATCAGTGAGAGTGAGAACATAACGATATCCTCCGCGAGCCTCAACATTCATTGGACCGCACACATCGGTATGTATGATTTCCAATAAGTTGGTTGCTCGCTCCATTGTTCCGGAGAACGGAGTCTTGGTCATCTTACCCATGAGGCATGGTTCGCACGTGTCAAATGATTCGTAATCAAGAGACTCCAAAAGTCCATCTGCATGGAGCTTCTTCATGCGCTTGACACCAATGTGACCAAGGCGGCAGTGCCACAGATATGTGGGACTATCGTTATCAACTTTACATCTTTTGGTATTCACACTATGAACATGTGTAACATCACGTTCGAGATTCATCAAAAATAAACCATTGACCAGCGGGGTATGACCATAAAACATATCTCTCAAATAAATAGAACAACCATTATTCTCGGATTTAAATGAGTAGCCATCTCGAATTAAACGAGATCCAGATACAATGTTCATGCTCAAAGCTGGCACTAAATAACAATTATTGAGGTTTAAAACTAATCCCGTGGGTAGATGCAGAGGTAGCGTGCCGACGGCGATCACATCGACCTTGGAACCATTCCCGACGCGCATCGTCACCTCGTCCTTTGCCAGTCTCCGTTTATTCCGTAGTTCCTGCTTTGAGTTACAAATATGAGCAACCGCACCGGTATCAAATACCCAGGAGCTTCTACGAGTACTGGTAAGGTACACATCAATTACTTGTATATCACATATACCTTGGGTGTTGCCGGTCTTCTTCTTGTCCGCTAAATATTTGGGGCAGTTCCGCTTCCAGTGACCACTTCCCTTGCAATAAAAGCACTCAGTCTCGGGCTTGGGTCCATTCTTTGACTTCTTCCCAGTAACTGGTTTACCGGGCGCGGCAACTCCCTTGCCGTCCTTCTTGAAGTTCTTCTTACCCTTGCCCTTCTTGAACTTAGTGGTTTTATTCACCATCAACACTTGATGTTCTTTTCTGATCTCCCCTTCCGCTGATTTCAGCATTGAATATACCTCAGGAATGGTCTTTTCCATCCCCTGCATATTGTAGTTCATCACAAAGCTCTTGTAGCTTGGTGGAAGCGACTGGAGGATTCTGTCAATGACCGCGTCATCCGGGAGATTAACTCCCAGCTGAGACAAGCGGTTATGCAACCCAGACATTCTGAGTATGTGCTCACTAACAGAACTATTCTCCTCCATTTTACAGCTGAAGAACTTGTCGGAGACATCATATCTTTTGACCCGGGCATGAGCTTGGAAAACCAATTTCAGCTCCTCGAACATCTCATATGCTCCATGTTTCTCAAAACGCTTTTGGAGACCCGGTTCTAAGCTGTAAAGCATGCCGCACTGAACAAGGGAGTAATCATCAGCACGCTGCTGCCAAGTGTTCATAACGTCATGGTTTTGTGGGATTGGTGCATCACCTAGCGGTGCTTCTAAGACATAATCTTTCTTGGCTACTATGAGGATGATCCTCAGGTTCCGGACCCAGTCCGTATAGTTGCTGCCATCATCTTTCAGCTTGGTTTTCTCTAGGAACGCGTTGAAATTGAGGACAACGTTGGCCATTTGATCTACAAGACATAGTGTAAAGATTTTAGACTAAGTTCATGATAATTAAGTTCATCTAATCAAATTATTTAATGAACTCCCACTCAGATAGACATCCCTCTCGTCATCTAAGTGAAACATGATCCGAGTTTAACTAGGCCGTGTCCGATCATCACGTGAGACGGACTAGTCAAGATCGGTGAACATCTCCATGTTGATCGTATCTTCTATACGACTCATGCTCGACCTTTCGGTCCTCCGTGTTCCGAGGCCATGTCTGTACATGCTAGGCTCGTCAAGTCAACCTAAGTGTATTGCGTGTGTTCCGAGGCCATGTCTGTACATGCTAGGCTCGTCAACACCCGTTGTATGCGAACATTAGAATCTATCACACCCGATCATCACGTGGTGCTTCGAAACAACGAACCTTCGCAACGGTGCACAGTTAGGGTGAACACTTTCTTGAAATTATTATAAGGGGTCATCTTACTTACTATCGTCGTTCTAAGCAAATAAGATGCAAAAACATGATAAACATCACATGCAATCAAATAGTGACATGATATGGCCAATATCATTATGCTCCTTTGATCTCCATCTTCGGGGCACCATGATCATCTTCGTCATCGGCATGACACCATGATCTCCATCATTGTGTCTTCATGAAGTCGTCACGCCAACGATTACTTCTACTTCTATGGCTAACGCGTTTAGCAACAAAGTAAAGTAATTTACATGGCGTTTATTCAATGACACGCAGGTCATGCAAAATAATAAAGACAACTCCTATGGCTCCTGCCGGTTGTCATACTCATCGACATGCAAGTCGTGATTCCTATTACAAGAATATGATCAATCTCATACATCACATATATCATTCATCACATCTTCAGGCCATATCACATCACATAACACATGCTGCAAAAACAAGTTAGACGTCCTCTAATTGTTGTTGCAAGTTTTTACGTGGTTTGTAGGTTTCTAGCAAGAACGTTTCTTACCTACGTATGACCACAACGTGATTTGCCAATTTCTATTTACCCTTCATAAGGACCCTTTTCATCGAATCCGTTCCGACTAAAGTAGGAGAGACAGACACCCGCTAGCCACCTTATGCAACTAGTGCATGTCAGTCGGTGGAACCTGTCTCACGTAAGCGTACGTGTAAGGTCGGTCCAGGCCACTTCATCCTACAATGCCGCCGAAACAAGAAAATACTAGTAGCGGCAAGAAGAATTGGCAAACTCAACGCCCACAACTGCTTTGTGTTCTACTCGTGCATAGTAACTACGCATAGGCCTGGCTCATGATGCCACTGTTGGGAATCGTAGCATAATTTTAAAATTTTCCTACGCTCACCAAGATGCATCTATGGAGTCTACTAGCAACAAGGGGAAAGGAGTGCATCTACATACCCTTGTAGATCGCGAGCGGAAGCGTTCCAATGAACGTGGATGACGGAGTCGTACTCGCCGTGATCCAAATCACCGATGACCGAGTGCCGAACGGACGGCAAATCCGCGTTCAACACACGTACGGTGCAGCGACATCTCCTCCTTCTTGATCTAGCAAGGGGGAAGGAGAGATTGATGGAGATCCAGCAGCACGACGGCGTGGTGGTGGATGTAGCGGGTCTCCGGCAGGGCTTCGCCGAGCTTCTGCGAGAGAGAGAGAGAGATGTTGCAGGGGAGGAGGGAGGCGCCGAAGGCTGTCGGTTGCTGCCCTCCCTCCCCCCCTTTATATAGGCCCCCTGGGAGGGGGGCGCCGGCCAGATCCCATCTAGGGTGGGGGGCGGCGGCCAAAGGGGGGAAGGGGTTGCCTTGCCCCCCAAGGCAAGTGGGAAGCCCCCCACCCTAGGGTTCCCAACCCTAGGCGCATGGGGGGAGGCCCATGGTGGGGGGCGCCCAGCCCACTAGGGGCTGGTTCCCTTCCCACTTCAGCCCATGGGGCCCTCCGGGATAGGTGGCCCCACCCGGTGGACCCCCGGGACCCTTCCGGTGGTCCCGGTACAATACCGGTAACCCCCGAAACTTTCCCGGTGGCCGAAACTTGACTTCCTATATATAATTCTTCACCTCCGGACCATTCCGGAACCTCTCGTGACGTCCGGGATCTCATCCAGGACTCCGAACAACTTTCGGGTTTCCGCATACACGTATCTCTACAACCCTAGCGTCACCGAACCTTAAGTGTTTAGACCCTACGGGTTCGGGAGACATGCAGACATGACCGAGACGCCTCTCCGGTCAATAACCAACAGCGGGATCTGGATACCCATGTTGGCTCCCACATGTTCCACGATGATCTCATCGAATGAACCACGGTGTCGAGGATTCAATCAATCCCGTATGAAATTCCCTTTGTCAATCGGTATTTTACTTGCCCGAGATTCGATCGTCGGTATCCCAATACCTTGTTCAATCTCGTTACCGGCAAGTCTCTTTACTCGTACCGCAATGCATGATCCCGTGACTAACGCCTTAGTCACATAGAGCTCATTATGATGATGCATTACCGAGTGGGCCCAGAGATACCTCTCCGTCACACGGAGTGACAAATCCCAGTCTCGATCCGTGCCAACCCAACAGACACTTTTGGAGATACCCGTAGTGCACCTTTATAGTCACCCAGTTACGTTGTGACGTTTGGCACACCCAAAGCACTCCTACGGTATCCGGGAGTTGCACGATCTCATGGTCTAAGGAAAAGATACTTGACATTGGAAAAGCTCTAGCAAACGAAACTACACGATCTTTTATGCTATGCTTAGGATTGGGTCTTGTCCATCACATCATTCTCCTAATGATGTGATCCCGTTATCAATGACATCCAATGTCCATAGTCAGGAAACCATGACTATCTGTTGATCAACGAGCTAGTCAACTAGAGGGTTACTAGGGACACGTTGTAGTCTATGTATTCACACATGTATTACGATTTCCGGACAATACAATTATAGCATGAACAATAGACAGTTACCATGAACAAAGAAATATAATAATAACCATTTATTATTGCCTCTAGGGTATATTTCCAACACCGCGCCTCCTCTTGGCGGGCGGCTTCGCACCCCCAGCCGGGTCCGCCGCGCGCTTCGCGGTTGGGGCCCGCGGCGGGACGCTGTCCTTCCCGTGCGGGCGCCGCGCTGTCACCAGCCCCCGAGACGACCCGGCTCCGGCCACGCCGCCTCCTCCTCCACCCGGCGCCGCTGCATCAACGACTCGCGTCAGCATTCCCAAAGTCGTCCCGCAATCAGCGACTCAAGCAACACAAACAAGACTCACCTACTCGGCGCCTCCCCTCCGCCATGGGCCTCGGGCTCCTCCGAGGCGACCCGCACCACCTGCGCCCACGCCCGGTCGTAAGGATGCCAAATGGCGTTCAGAAGCACCTCGGGTGTTCCGTCAGGACGAATGAGAAGATAAGCAGCAGGGAAGTACGGGGACCAGGGACTCACCAGCGGTGCCGGGTCCAAACGGCTGTACGGGGCCTTCCCGAACTCCTAGTTCACCCCCAAGTTGGCCTTGGAGATGTCATTAACCCGGCGCGCAACTTGGTCTGCCGCCAACCGCGTGTTCGCCATGCGGTTGGGATCTTGGAGGCTGGTCATCTGACCGATGAGATGACTGCGCTACTGCAGCGGCAGCACCCGCCGGGAGATAAAGGCGGCGATGAGGTCGGTGCCGGTGAGCCTCCCCCGCTCCTTCATCACCGACACCCGCTCGCACAGGTTGAGCACCTCCTGCGACGGGTGCTTGGGGTAATACCCCCAGTTATGCTTCCCCCACGGAGGCGAGTTGATGAACGGCGGGAGGTTGATGCGGTCCTCGCCGAGGTTGCGGACGTAGAAGAAAGAATTCTGCCATTTCTTGGCAGAATCCTCCAGCGGCACCTTCGGGCAGTCGGCGCCCGACCGTTTGGAGATGACGGCCGCCCCGCACTCGGACATCTCCCCGGCCTTTGGCCCCTGCTGCTTCAAGGAGAAGAAGTGCACCTAGAGGTCGATCGAAGGCTCGACCCCCAGGTACCCGTCGCAGAGGGTAACGAAGCCGGACAGCTGCATGATGGCGTCGACACCAAGATGGTGGGGCTGGAGCCCGCAGAACTCCAGAAAGTCGCGGAAGAAGCCGCTCGCCGGAAGCCCAAACCCGCGCTTGAAGTGCGGAGGGAAGACCACCCGCTCCGAGCCCTCGGGCCGCGGCTCCCTCTCGCCCTGCGGGAGGCGCACCTCGACCTCCTCCGCCCTCGGCAAGCGCCTGGTGTCGCGAAGGTAGGTGATGTCATCGGGGTGATGGTGGAACCCATCCACGATCCTGACGGCAGCGCCATCGACCCGAGCGCGGGGGAAGAGTGAGGAGCAAAGGAAGAAGATGGCGAGAAAGCTCTGCTCAAGACTGCGGGCGTCGCGGCTAGCAGCGGTCGTTGGAGGTAGAGAGAGCATGAAGAGGCAGGGGGCGCGAGCGTGAATGATCTCCGCCGCCCCTTTCGCCCCCAATTTATAAGCCACGGTTTGAAACGTGGGGAAGTGGGATCGTTTGCGCTCGCCCCTCCCACTTCCCCGCAATAAGTGCGCACGTACGCGCGCAGTAACTGCTTGGGGAATAGCAACCGACCCTCGGACACCACAATAAACCGCGCGCGTGGGCCAA
>NC_057811.1:403477532-403499298 GCF_018294505.1 Triticum aestivum | reverse complement strand
CAAAAGATTGCCCAAGATTCGTCGAACTCCTCAATTCCCGCCACGGGCGGGATGCTGCGATCCGGCTTCCGGAAGCCGGCACAGAGTGGGTGTTGCCGGACCCGGCGCTCGCCAAAATCCACCTCTGCAAGGGGGGAAACTGTGAAGGCCCTCCCATCTGAAGATGGCGGACCTTCACAGCTTCGGGGACTACTGTCGGGGGGACGAACCCCAGGCAGGTAACGGAACCCGGATCCTTTTTCAAAAACAACGGGGACAACACCGCCCCTCGATCCGGCTCGCCCTTGGCCGGGTCGCTCGACCCGGCCAGGCCTCGCGACCCGGCAGGATCAGCAACCCGGCCGGAGTCCTCGACTCGGCCCCAACAACCAAGCTCCAGACTTCTCCAGCAAGCCAGCACCGCCCCTGGCATGCTCTCCAAACCCGGCTGAGGGTCAGCGCCCGTCCCATCCCGGCCGTACAATGGGACGAGTCTCCACCAACTGATGACCGAAGCCACAGTGCCCCGCTCATGCCTCTGGTCAGCCGGACGAGGCAACAGTGCCCCCACCTACCTGCTGACCAGGGCTGGCGTGGCAACAGTGCCCCAGACGTCACCCATGACGCCAGCAAGCGGGGACCTAACGGAGCACCACTGTGGATCGACTCGACTCGGCCACACCCTAACTTTCGACAAGAAGGCACACAGTACCCCCAGGCGCATGGGGCCTGCGCCCGGAGAACCCGGCGAGGCCTGGTACCCGACGCGTCCCAGCACCGGGTTCCCTGGACACTAACGACCCGGCCCTACGGCCTTGTAACATTACCATTGTACCCCTAGGGGGTTGACCTATAAAACCCCCAGGAGCCCTCATGCATGGGGGCAACTCTTTCATTCGCACAGGTGACTCACTCGTCACACACCCAACAAGCAACACCCGAGGAGAGGGAGCAGCCTAAGCCTTGGCCCGATCTCCTTCTTCCTCCATACAACTCTAGGAGCAACTATGTACTGTTACGTATAAACCACACTCGGCAGGACTAGGGGTGTTATCTCTCCGGAGAGCCCCGAACCTGGGTATGTCTTGCATCTCGCGCTCTCTCATGCCGACCTCGCCTCTGGAGCCCACCAGTGCCCTCGAGCCTCCTCCTATCTTCAGCCATCCCTTGGCATCTGTCGTGCGCCCACCACGACACCCTCTTCCAAAACCAAAGCACTAACAATGGCAGAACCGAGCAGCGTCCGCCGAAAGAGTGGCTAGAATTCGCTCCCCACAGAGGTAATCATGCTCATTGTTTCGCGTGTGGACAATCTCAGTACCATGCCGCTCGCCGCGTGCTCATCGGGGCTGTACCGTTTACACAAAGACCTCAGGCCGGAGCTTTTTAAGCCAGCTCCTTGCTTGCTGATGCCGCCTGATCTTCAGAAATGGCATGTCACGCAGCATAACGATCGTAGGGTGGCGACCATCAACCCCCCTGACTGTGATCCGATCCCCGTCACCCTCAACTACATCAACAGTATGTACTGGGTCGGCATGAATACGTCTTGGGTGGTGCTCGTAGACGGTCGCGGCAGCTGGATGCTCGTGGAGGTCTACACCCGGCGATTGATCCCCTTTCCTTCGATTAACACTGCATTGCTTTGCAACCGCGGCCCAGAATACTCGGAATCTTACAATAGCCAACATGATACCAAGTTTGATTTGCTCAAGGTTATAATCTGCCAAGTGCCCACAAGATCTGCGAATTATAAAGACTTCACGCTAATTGAGTTCTTCAACCATGGTCTCGCCTATCTGACAGGTCACTACGGTAAGTGGATAAATCTGCACGTCCATCGCAGGATCATACATCCTCCATGGTTCTCTGATGCCATTGAACACAAGGGCTTCATTTACGTTGTCGACTCCTTCTATGGCGGACGTATTGCTGGCCTACTCCAGTCATCGCTACAAACGGCTGTTACAGCAGTATGTTACTTTCCTATGATATCATGATGGCTTGCTTATATTACTGTCAACAGTTACTAAAAAAATATTCATGTTCATAACATGCTGTTCTTAAGATTGACTACATTAAGAGCCCTATTTTATTTGACTCCAACTTGATATGATGTTGTAGGCTGCCTGGTGTCCCTACCCTTCCTAATCCCAGAACCTTTCAAAGAAAAGCGGCATGGCAGTTGCAGGTGGTTCCTGGATCGATCAGACGACGACGAACGATTGATGATCGTTCGCACGTACCAGATGTGTTGTTTTGCGGAATACAATCACAGTCACTGCAAGGTCTTTGAGCAGGATCCCAGCTTCTCTGGGCCTTCAGGAATTTTTGACTGGAGGCTGGTAGGTAGCCTTGGTACACGCTCTCTATTTCTTAGACTGAATTATCCGATTAACCAGGAGATTACCGACAGCAAGGATCAAGATGGCAGTGCGGTTTCGTTCATCAGGCAAAACTGTGTGTACACAGTGTACCATGCGTCTCTGCATCCACCATACCCTGATATGTGCCGCCACGCTCTGCAGCCCAAAGTAGGAGAGAGGGTCGCAAGTATTAGACTTTGACCTGCTGGCTGGAGTTTCCCCCGTCAAGCACCCATCTGGTTCAAGCCGTCAGCCAATCTCCATAGCTTAATAAATAGTAACGTCTAACTGAGCCAGTTAGTTAGATGCGTACACTTGGTGTAGTAGGATTTTTATTTAGTTTGATGCATACACTTGTTCTTTTTTGGTAGCCCTTTTGTAATGGTGGCTGATGTTTGGTTTGGAAGAGAGAGTTGTGTCTTTACTCTTCTGGCCTGCTTACTGCTTCTGTTGCACCCCCAGCCCTGGTTGCCGCTGCTGCTGTTTTCAATGTACAATCAGTAGTATATTTTGTCCGTTGGTTGAATAAATGTGTTGTTAGAACGACAAAAACAATGTTTTGGAAGTCGTTGCACGGCCTTTAGTGCCCCGTACCGTACGTAGCGCATACTATTTTTGGTACGAAACACATTTTCCACTTGTCGATAACATGCAGCCCACTAATGAAGGCCCAATAGAGGAGCCCATAATTAACTGCAAGGGAGGCTCTCACATGAATCCGGCCCAGGTACATGCTTATGGTCCCCTAAACATAAATAAGTAAATAAATAAATAAAGCTAAATGCTCATGCACCAGTTCTTTAAATTCACGATTTAACAGGAGGATATTATTTCCTACGATAGTGTCGTTACATTCAGTCGATATTATTCTTAGGCAAAGATAGCGACTAGTCTTCTTTCTCCCACCATTTTCTTCCTGCAACCAGCAGACCCATGCAAATCATAGTCAACGTCGTAAATAGTTCCGGTCTGTTTTTATTTTTCAATAAGAATGTCCAACCCAGCCCAGCACATTGGCGACATCACTTTATCCTCCGCCTTGGTGCACTCGCCGCGGCGCCGCCATCGGCCCTGTCAACATAGTGAATCGGGAGAGGACTGTAGTTGTGAGTATGACAGTATGGACCCACCAGGTCCACTCCCGAACACAAGCAAGCGCCTCTTTTACTACTCAGATGCACCCCTCGTTTTTTTACTCTAATCCACCCTGCTGATATCTGGGACCCACATCATTTTCAACGTATAGTCAATTAACCACATAATTGCACAACTTTTTTTGACGATTTTTTCGGAGCAGGCTATAAACTGGGTTGTGCGGTCTTTGTGGCCCGTCTAACAACATGACCAGCCCAACCGTTTTTTCTTTGGGAAAATAGGTAGCCCACTATTTCTTTTTGAAGAATACCCAAGCTAGGCCTATTTGTTTTCTCCGACTTACTAGGCTGCAAATCTATCAAGATGGGGAGGGATGCATTCCGGCCTGGCCAAAGAGTATGGTCAGTATCTGTTAAAAGTAATATCAAAGGGGTTAAAAATTCCAAAAAAAATATAGCAAATGGGAAATTAGTTTTTTTTTGGTTCTTCACTGATATTTTATATTTCATTGGATTTTAACATGACATAGTACTAATTTATTTTTAAATTTGTTTTAGTATGGCTGCTAATTTTTGGATTAAGAATATTTTGTTCCCCAGCAAAAAATTGCGAATTTTCAAAATTTCGCACATTTTTTAGTTCAATTTTTTTAACCCTGGTACTGACCAGAAAATGGGAAGCAATTCTAAAAATGGAAAATGGACTGCAATAAATTCCATATGAATTAGCAAATGAGTAAAAATTATAAAAATAATAGCGAATGGGCTGTACACGCCACAGATTTTGAGTCTGACTTGTTTATGCAAGGCTTTGTCAGTCAACACACGATTCTTGCAGCAGTGATTCTTGGATGTCCATCCAATGGCCGACGTGCTTCTTCAATCACTGATCTTCCTGCTCCAGCCACCTAAACCAACGTCGGCGGGACTGCCTGCTCCCTCCTCTTGTGGCCCGCTGTGATGCCGCGCAGGCTTCACCGGCCCACCCTACTCCCTCCACTGGCATGTCCGCACGCAATCAACTACCTCCTTATTACACGAAAAACAATGATTCCTCCCACTGACATCAAGGGCGCACCGGTTCGGAGGCTGGCTTGTGGGTCTACTAAGTTGATGCGTACGCAGGGCTTTGTCAACTTAGTCAACAAACGATTCTAGTAGCAGTGACCGTTGGATTTGAATCGAACGGTCCTGCTGCTTCTTCAATCGCTGCTCTTCTTGCACTAGCCGCCCAAACTAGCGCCGGCGAGACCGCCTGCTCCTGCCTCCAGTGGCCGACTGTGCTGCCGCTGAGCCCTCACCGCCCCCTACTACTCCCACCGCTGGCCAGACCCTGCGGCGACGGCAGCCTCACACTGCAGCCGAACCAGTGAACCCTCGTACCACTCTCCGCATGGGCATCCACTCCCGTGTCTTCCCCGGCTCCATGTCGTCCCCTTCCTAGGCCTCGCCGTCGTCCACCGCCCTGGTGCTCTCGGCGCGGCGTGGTCAACGTGGTCAACGAACGACATCCATCAAAAGTGGACTGTGCATGGAGAGGCTGACAGCTGGGTCCATGGCCGCACACAAGGAAATGCCTCCTTATTACGCAAAAAATAATGATTCCTCCACCTGACAGCTGGGACCCACCGGACGGGTCACCATATTTCGCGAAAAAATGTTTCCCCCCTGACTGCTGGGGCGCACCAGCTACATCTTTGCACGCAAGAAAGTGCGTCCATATTATGGGCAAAAAAATGATTCGCCCCCTGACTGCTGGGACCCACCAGCTACATCTTCGCACGCAAGGAGTGCCTCCTTATCCTCCCTGACAGTCGGGACCCACCTGGTCGAAGCGTACGTAGCGTTGTCATTCTGGTCATGAACGTGTACGTACATACTGGTCGATCGGTCTGTCTGCAGGCTGCAGCAATGAACCGTGACCGAGTAAGGAAGGGCACGTGTCGTAGTAGAGGCGCGCACGTACATGTACACGTACATACAGCCAGGGTGCAAGAAAGTAAATACGGCCACGTACGTACATACGGGCGGGATCTCGAACACCTACTCGCGCATACGTACGGCCAGGGCTCGTGTACATGGCTGGGTCGGAATGGAGAAACTGTGTCGTCGTGTTCATCGGGAGCCAACCGGCTTGGAAGGAACAGCCGATCGAAACGAGGCCTGGCGTACCACAGAACGGAGGAAACGGCCTTGTGTTCGATCGGCCACGGTCGAAACGGGATCCTGTTCATCGGGAGGGGTCTGGCGTACCGCAAAACGGAGGAAACGGACTTCTCTTGGACCTCCTACATTTGAAACGGGCTCATGTTGATCGGGAGGGGTGTGGCGTACCGCAAAACGGAGGAAATGGGCTTGTGTTGGAGCGCTACGGTCGAAATGGGGGTCCTATTGATCGGGAGGGGTGTGGCATACTGCAAAAAGGGACTCCACGGGATACTATTCATCTCCACCATCGACTGCCTACACGGGCTATTGTTCATCCATCGTCGACCTCCTCCAGCCTCCACCTACGACTGTTCATCCACGGCGTCTCCCCTCCTGCCTCCACCAGCCACTGTTCATTCATGGGCTCCTGTTCATCTAGCCTCCACCGCTCCTCCACCGGCTACTGTTCAACCAGCCCTCTCCACGGGGTCCTGTTCAACCACCCCTCCATGGACTACTGTTCATCCAGCCCTCCACCGGCTACTGTCCAACCAGCCCTCCACGGGGGCCTGTTCATCCAGCCCTCCACGGGGTCCTATTCGTCCAGCCCCAGCCGGCTCGATCGGGGTCCTGTTCATCCAGCGGCAACGACCTCTACTACCACGGGGTCCTGTTCATCCACCCCCCCAGCGGGAACTGTTCATCCAACCCCCCAACAATGCTCACTGTTCATCAAGAGGCAGCATCGATCGGCTTCAGTTAGCAGCAGTAGCGAAGGAATCAGTCGGGTTTAGTTAACAGCAAGGGATCGATCGGGGTTCAGTAACGTAGCTAGTGCAATCGCTCGGGTTCAATTAGAGCCCAACGCCTCGCTCGGGTTCAGTTAGAGCGCAACGCCTCGCACACACGCGCATACGTGTACGTGAGAAACGCGCAAACCTCTGTGCATCGCTCGGCCCCGACCACCCACCGTAACCGGGAACTCCCTGATATTTTCCTCGACCTCGCTTCTACCATGTTTTTTCCGTCATGGACGGCCCAAAGAATGTCATGCAGCTGCGTCTCCAGCCCGCCCAGGACGAAAAGCCCATTTTCTGTCATGATTTTTGGTCATAGAAGTAGGAGCCCACCACATCTATGATGATACCGGGTTTTGTCACAATTATCGTCATAGAAGTGTCATAAGCATGACAGAAAAAAAATCATTCGGCCCAAAATGTCACAGATGTGTCTTTTTTTTGTAGTGCAACATGGCAACCGACAACCTTGCTCGAATAGGGGCCTCAAGAAAACCTGTAAATGACGTGACGTTCTTAGAAATATTGCACAAGCCATCAGTCAAGATCCAATCACCAAGACATCTGAATTGTATCGTGAACAAGTTGTCCTTGATCTTACACTGGTGAACCTCTCTGGCGGGGTTCTAAGCTAATCTCATGTTCCAGTACAAAGCTAAAGGACTGAAGCTTTCTGAAGTGTGTGCCTTTGCAATTGCAAGCCACTTGTGCCCTACCAACTTGTCCTCGAATTATTCCTCCAAAAAAATATTCGCCTCTTCATCCTCATGGAGATCCAACCGACTCAGCAAGTCCTTCACGTGTTCTTTCCCACGATTTGAATCTAGAGATGTTCAGGCAGAGACATATAATATTGAGGTAGATGAAGTTCATATTGATGTTAACTTCAATAGTTCACCTGGTGTCGATATTGATGATTTTTTCAGTCTGATATATTTGATCCAAGAATCTGGGATTCTCTTGATTCTAAAGATATTGATATCTTAGCACAAAGGGTCCAAGAAGAGACTCATTAGTTAAGATAGGTCCTAAAGATAGATATCGTAAAAGTTTTACTGCATTATTCTATACAAGATTTTTCAAATGGGGAGCATTGTGATAGAGATTGACTTGTCTGTTCTAAGGAACTTGATAGAGTCTTTTGCTTTGGATGTAAATTATTTACAAAAGGTCATCGGAAAGGTTAGTTAGAAAATGATGGTTGTAATGATTGGTCACATATGACCAATAGACTAAAAGATCACGAGACAAGTGTGGATCATGTTTTGAGTATGACTAATTGATACATCTCCAACGTATCTATAATTTATGAAGTATTCATGCCATGTATATTATAGTTTTGTATGATTTTGGTGCACTTTTATATGGCTTTTATATGGTTTTTATGGACTAACATATTGACCTAGTGCTCAGTGCCAGTTGTTGTTTTCTGCTTGTTTTTTGTTTTCCAGAAAATAGATATCAAATGAAGTCCAAATGCAGCAAAACTTTTTGACGATTTTTTTGGAACAAAAGAGACCCCCAAAGCTTCGTGGGAGGGCCAAAAGAGCCACGAGGTGGCCACCACCCATCTGGGTGCACCAGGGGCCAAAGTGGTGGGCTGGTGGGTAGTGGGCACCTCGTGGCCCATCTTCACGTGATTCTAATGCCAAAAATTCTTATAAATACAGTAAGCTGCAGAAATAACCCTAGAACTTTGACTCCGATGCTGCAAGCCTATGTACCTCCATGATCCAATCTAGAGCCCTTTTTCGGCACTCTGCCGGAGGGGGAATCATCACCGGAGGCCATCTTCATCATCACGGCGGTCTCCATGATGAGGAGGGAGTAGTTCACCCTCGGGGCTGAGGGTTTTTACTAGTAGTTATGTGTTTGATATCTCTCTCTCTCGTGTTCTTGATTTGGCACGATCTTGATGTACACGAGCTTTGTTAATATAGTTGGATCATATGGTTTTTCCCCTCTCTATCTTGTTGCGATGAATTGAGTTTTTACCTTTGAGGTTTTACTTTTATCGGATTGAATACTTTATTGGATCTGAGAACACTTTATGTATGTCTTGCATATGAATACCCGTGGTGACAATGGGGTATTATATTGATCCACTTGGTTTATGTTTTAGCACTCAACTCGCGGATTCCTGAGGTGATATTGGGGCAATCTATGCATAGGGGTTGATGCACGTTTTCGTCCTACTTTCTCCGGTAGAAATCTTGGGGCACTCTTTGAAGTTCTTTATGTTGGATTGAATATTATGAATCTGAAGTTGTTTGATGCATATCGTATAATCAACTCACGGATACTTGTGGTGACATTGGAGTATCTAGGTGACATTAGAGTTGGTTGATGTGTATCATATGGTGTTATTTTAGTACGAACTCTAGGGCGGTTTGTGACACTTATAGGAATAGCTCAATAGATCAATCGGAAAGGATAACTTTGACGTGGTTTCATACCCTACATACAATTTCATCTTATGTTCTCCGCTAGATAAGAACTTTGGAGTGATCCTTGTCGCACGCTGAGGGTTTGTTATATGATTCAACT
The DNA here is from genome assembly GCF_018294505.1 of Triticum aestivum. Classification (NCBI taxonomy): domain Eukaryota; kingdom Viridiplantae; phylum Streptophyta; class Magnoliopsida; order Poales; family Poaceae; genus Triticum; species Triticum aestivum. The sequence continues at coordinate 403,490,367 of NC_057811.1, read as the reverse complement.
ATGTTTGCACTGTTGAGAGATTGCACTAGTGAAAGTATGAACCCTAGACCTTATTTTCAAGCATTGCAATACCATTTGTGCTCACTTTTGTTACTTGCTACCTTGATGCTTTTTATTGTTCCTATTACAAAAATCAATATCTACTATCATTACTACACTTGTATCACCATCTCTTCGTTGAACTAGTGCACCTATACAATTTACCATTGTATTTGGTGTGTTGGGGACACAAGAGACTCTTTGTTATTTGGTTGCAGGGTCGTTTGAGAGACTTCATCCTACGCCTCCCACGGATTTATAAACCTTAGGTCAACCAATTGAGGGAAAATTGCTACTGTCCTGCAAAACTCTACGTTTGGAGGCCCAACACGAGTCTACAAGAATAAAGTTGCGTAGTAGACATCACTAATTGGTATAAGTTGCGTAGTAGATTGGAAAAACATCGAACTGTTGATAAAGCTTCTCAACGACAATGTGAGAAAGAGAAGGCCCGTTGGAGAAAGGTTGGGGAGCCCCTAGCGTATCGAATCTAATCTCATCTAAAGAACAACAACTCTCGGTAGCAATCTCCATCCTCATTGTAGTCCCCCGCATGAGTAACCGTATCACCGTGAGTAACAAGAAAAGGCAGGATGTAGGGTATTACTCTCCGGAGGCCTAAACCCGGGTAAATTGTGCGTGCAGGATCCATCCTGGTTCTTCCAACCCTGCTAGGAACCCTACCGACGGATCTCACGAGAATTCGCACCATTAGTTGGAGCTCCTTGTAGGGGCAGTGATGGTCGGAGATCTAACCCGGGGTGCAGATCTAGAAGGCGTGGACAGATTCACCGGGGGTAGACCTTCATGTTCGGCTCTTTCGAGCTAGCTATCGATGGTTCAGGAAAACTTTTCAACGTTTCTCCACCACCCTACGTGGACTACATGCAGTTCGGAGCGATTGAGTTCACATTAAATGAGCAGGGGAAGACAGAAGTAATCTGCCCCTGCTTGTTTCGCATCGCGAGGAGATATGCACGGATTGTCGCAGAGAGGGAGAGGGCTGGAACTTCCTCAATGGGGCTAGAACTTCCTCGATGTCAGTATCGATACACTGACCATAGTGCCCAAGCAGAGCGAGAGACGTAATCCAAGGGAGAAGGCGGGAACAAGGATAGCGCGGGAAGAATGAATGGAAGGTGGGCCGCGAGCGTGAGTGTGTGGGCCTAAGGCCGAGTGATGTATTGGGCCGGGTGTAGCAAGAGTCCAGAGTGCACTGTTATAAGCACGTTGGTGTGTGTAGTGAGAGACATGTTGAATTTGAATCTGATTATTCTCTACTCTCTGTGACGACTCTCTCCTGCTGTCTTCTACCTTCTATCCATCCCAATTCCCCTTCTTCATTGCGTCAAACCCTAGACTCGGGCCCCAAATCCATCGGCGGAACTCTTTTGCCCAGCAGTCTATGGAAAAATCAGTTTTATGTCAAAGCCAGCAAGTGCTCTTTTGCCCAGCAGTCTATGGAACATTTAGGGCATATCATTTCTGACCAGGGAGTAGCAACAGATCCTACAAACACTTCTGTTATTGAGAGGGTTTCTGGGTCTAACTGGATACTATAGAAAATTTGTCCAGAATTATGGTCTGTTGGCAAAACCACTTACAAATCTCCTAAAGAAACAGAGCTTTCATTGGAGTGAAGAGGCTCAAACAGCTTTCCTCTTATTAAAGAAGGCAATGTCCAGTACACCAGTGGTGCAACTTCCAGATTTCTCCAAGACTTTTTGTGTGGAAACTGATGCATGTGACACTGGTGTGGGAGTTGTGCTCACACAAGAAGGGCACCCTATAGCCTTCTACAGTAAAGCCTTGGGCATCAAAAACCAGAAAATTTCTATATATGAAAAGGAGTTTCTAGCAATCATGGTGGTTGTTGATAAGTGGAGGCAGTACTTATCTAGAGGTCCTTTTGTAATTAAAACTGATCATCAGAGTCTCTGTCATCTGGGAGATCAGCATCTGACATCTGATTTACAGAGAAAGTCAATGACAAAGCTGGTGGGTCTGCAGTTTACCATCCAATACAAGAGGGGAGTGGAAAATACTGTGGCAGATGCTTTCTCGAGGGTAGCACATCTATTTTCTGTGACTGCAGTTTCTGCTGGACAACCAGTCTGGATTCAGGAAATACTGAACTCCTATACTATAGACCCTGTAGCACAGGAAATGCTCCAGAAACTGGCAGTAGACCCTCAGTCAGTACCAGGATTTGTGTTACAGGACCACTTGATAAAGCACAATGAAAAGATCTGGATAGGAGCTAATGCAGGGTTATAGACCAGATTGATTCAGGCTTTCCATTCAACTCCAGTGGGAGGGCATTCTTGCATTCTGCCCACTTACCATAGAGTGAAACAACTGTTCAGTTGGCCCAACATGAAAGTACATGTAGAGAACTTTGTCAAGCAGTGTGGCATATGTCAACAAGCAAGGAGAGATGTGCAAGTCTCCAGGTTTACTTCAACCTCTTCCTATTCCTGATGGGCCTTGGCAATGCATTAGCATGGATTTTGTCGAGGGACTACCCAAATCAGAGGGCTACAGTGCAATTCTGGTGGTGGTGGACAGGTTCTCTAAGGTAGCTCACTTTACTCCTCTCAAACATCCGTTTACTGCAGCTACTGTTCCCAAAGCTTTTCTCAACAATGTGGTCAGACTACATGGATTGCCCCTGTTCATTGTATCTGATCGGGACAAAGTGTTTACAAGTGCATTTTGGAGAGAACTATTCAAGATTTGGGGCACAGAGCTGCAAATGAGCACAGCGTATCATCCTCAAACCGATGGTCAAACGGAGCGAGTAAACCAGTGTCTCGAAATGTATTTGCGGTGTGCAGTTCATGATGCTCCTGCAAAATGGGCAGCCTGGCTTCCTCAAGCTGAGTTTTGGTATAACACCTCCTTTCACTCAGCTATTGGGTGCAGTCCGTTCAAAGCTCTTTATGGTCATGATCCAAAGATTGGACAACTACCAGCGGCTAGTTCCTCACTGAATCCGGACGTTCAAGCATGGATCACTAATCAAACGCAACACACGGCACTTCTGAAAGTACGCTTGGCCCGAGCTCAGTTCAAATATAAACAGTATGCAGACAAAAATCGGTCACCCAAAGAGTTCTCAGAAGGAGAAATGGTATATTTACGTCTCCAGCACTATGCCCAGTCGTCAGTGGTCAATTACCCATGCCCGAAACAAGCTCTGAAGTTTTTTGGGCCTTATAAGATCATCAACAAAGTGGGCAATGCGGCGTACAGACTGGAATTACCAAAAGGAAGCATGGTGCATCCAGTGTTCCATGTGTCTCAGCTCAAGACGCACATACCAGATCATACTCCTGTGTTTCACACGCTACCAGTCCCGTTAGATCTGTTAGTGGCAGGGGTGGTACCTGAGGAGATCTTGGATCGACGCCTGGTGAAGAAGTGGAACTCAGCTCTGTTGCAGGTTCTCATCAAGTGGTCTTCGGTGCCGTCTTCATCAGCAACTTGGGAAGATTACCAAGTGATCAAGGCAAGATATCCGGATGCACCAGTCTGGGGACCAGCTGGTTCTCAAGAAGGGGGCAATGTCAGCATGGATACACTGACCATAGCGCCCAAGCAGAGCGAGAGACGTAACCCAAGGGAGAAGGCGGGAACAAGGATAGCGCGGGAAGAATGAATGGAAGGTGGGCCGCGAGCGTAAGTGTGTGGGCCTAAGGCCGAGTGATGTATTGGGCCGGGTGTAGCAAGAGTCCAGAGTGCGCTGTTATAAGCACAGTGGGGTGTGTAGTGAGAGACATGTTGAATTTGAATTTGATTATTCTCTTCTCTCTGTGACGACTCTCTCCTGCCGTCTTCTACCTTCTATCCGTCCCAATTCCCCTTCTTCATTGCATCAAACCCTAGACTCGGGCCCCAAATCCATCGGCGGAACTCGCCGACGGCAAGGGCGTGACACCCGATCGGCCTCCATGGGGATCTGTCGCCTCATATGTAGAGGCGAATCCGACCTCATGGTATAGCAAGTCATGAAGACATTTGTCGTGGATATGGGACACGGGTACCCTCACGGAGGTAGAACGTGGCCCAACATGGGGGTGGCCCAGAAGGCCGGCTCCAACTATTTGAATAAGACCCAGACTAATATCTGGCTTGTAATAAAGGTGAGACTAGCTAGTTTGTATCCTACTAGGACTCTACATGTAAACTGGCCCCTTCAACTTATACAAAGAGGGGCAAGGCGCCTAAGAGAGAAGAAGAACAGAGAGAATCTCTAAGGCTAGACATAACTAGAGGGGAGCCAACTCATAACGGCGACTCCCCCATGAGCATACGGAATAAGACCTAGCCACAAACAACACGTATGGCTATTATCGGATGATGCTTTCCGGGGCCCGAAGCTGTCTAAATCTTATCTCTGTGTGCTAACCCACCTCGACGGTCTCCACATGTTCTAATCCCCACAACTATCATCGGATGATACCATTGATCAATAACATCGACAACATTCGACATAAAAGATCACAAAATGGCAGCATACTGTGGAGCTGTCCGAGGGCTTGAAGAAAAGTTTGATGGAGTCGAGTTGCACCGCATCAAGAGAAACAACAGCATCACAACCAACAACCTTGCTCGAATAGTGGCCTCAAAAAAACATGTACCCAACAAGAACGTTCATAGAAATACTGCACAAACCATCAGTCAAGATCCAATCTCCAAGACATCTGAATTGGATCGTGAACAAGTTGTCATTGATCTTACGCCAGCGGACCTCTCTGGCAGGGTTTCAAGCTGATCTCTTGTCTGAGTACAAAGCTGAAGGACTAAAGCTTTCTGAAGCGTGTGCCTTTGCAATTGCAAGCCACTTGGTCTCTACCACTTCGTCCTTGAATTCTTCCCCCCAAACAAAATTCTCCTCTTCATCCTCATGGAGGTCCAACCGACTCAGCAAGTTCTCCTCGTGTTCTTTCCCACAATTCGATCCTTCCGATTCATCCTAATTAGCCATCACGACCCTCTCCCCAGAAACCTTAGGCTTCCGCAAGACAGACGAAGAACCCTAGCGCCACAGAGCATCCAGAAGGAGTGCAGCGCATCGTGTGTGGGTGGTCTTGACCTAGGAGATTGAAGGAGCCAGAAGATCTCTTCATGTGGAGTATACATTGGCCTCGAAGAAGAAAACATTATTACACAGCTACGCAGAATCATAAGAGGACCGGACTCACCACCATTGGCCCATGGTAGTACAGTGTAGTAGTCCCCCATGAGCCCCTTCGTTTGCACTCTACTCTTCCCCGATACACCCCTTCTCCCGCGGAAGCCCGCGCCTTTCAAACGCGCTACAACCATCCGATGCCGCGCCGCGCCGCCCCAGGGAGACGCCGCTCTCCGCGCCTTCCGCGTGCACCACGTCGCCGGGCACTCCCTCGGCGCCAACCCCGCCCTGCTGCCCGCCCTCGCGGCCTGCGCGCGGCTGCTGACGGCCGCGGCCGAAGCCGAGCAGATCCACGCCCTCCTCGTCAAGTCCGGGCTCCCTAGTTCCGTCTCCGGCGTCTACGCCTCCACCTCCCTCGCCCGTGCCTACGCTCGGCTCGGCCGCCTGGGTGACGCGCGGAAGGTGTTTGATGGAATGCCTGAGAGGACGTTGGTTTCTTGGAACGTGCTTCTTGATGGTCTTGTCAGAGCCGGCGATTTGGATGCCGCCTGGGAGGTGTTTGTGGAAATGCCGGAGTGGAATGTGTCTTCTTGGAATACTGTTATGGCTGGCTTCGTGAGGCATGGGTGGGCTCAAGAGGCAGTGGAGTTGTTTGTTGAGATGACGGAGGTTTATGGTTTGATGCCAGATGAGGCCACGATGGTTGGCCTTGTATCAGCTGTTCGCAGCCTCAGTCTGCTTGGATTTGGGAGGAGCGCACACGGTTATATAATCCGGCGGGAGTTCTCACTGGATGGTGCTCTTGGTGTTGCTCTGATCAACATGTACACAAGGTGTGGGTGCATGGGTGCGGCATACCAATGCTTCTCAAGCGTCATCAGCAAGAATGTGGAGCACTGGACCTCTGTCGTTGGGGGTTTCGCAGCACATGGTCACCCAGAGATGGCACTGAAATTGTTTGCCGAGATGAGGCAATTGGGCGTCAAGCCGAATGGTGTCACCTTCGTGGCCGTCTTGAATGCCTGCAGCCATGGGGGTCTTGTTGATGAAGGTTTTAGGTACTTCAACCTAATGCGCAGCATGGGTATCAGCCCATCGATCCAGCACTATGGCTGCTTGGTGGATCTTCTTGGTCGTGCTGGGTTCTTGGAAGAAGCCTTCAACCTCGCTAGCAGTCTACCAGAAGAGCAGGGCTTTGTGATGTGGAGCTCAATACTAGCTGCTTGCCAAACCCATGGCAATGTCGACATGGCAGAGGTTGCTGCCCAGAAGTTGGCAGACACAGAGCCAAGCCATGGCAGCTCGTACGTTTTGTTATCAAACGCCTATGCACGTGCTGGTCAATGGGACGACTTGAAGAGGACAAGAAGCAGGATGGAGGAGCATAGGGTGGTGAAGAAGCCTGGGCTCAGCTGGATCGAGGTTGATGGCAGTGTACATTCCTTTGTCACTGCAGACAAGTTACACACAGAAAGCGAAGATATTTATCATATGTTGGAAGACTTGAAACTTAATTTGATATCAGCTGGTTCCGAACCTGAAACATTTGATCTTCCTGAAGTTTGATTCAGTAAGTTATTGTTGTTTATATTGAATATATCATTTTTCTTTTTTGGAAGGTTACATTTATTTGTTGATAGAAATACATCGCATGAGAGGTCTGTTCATGATCATATGGACAATGGGGCATCGGAATATATCATACTGATTTGGTAAAATTTCAGGTTGTTTTACGCTTGAACTGTATGTACATGTCTTTGTGGAGTGCCCTAGCCGCCAGTCACGAGAGGGAAAGAGTCGCGATATGATTGTGTTCCTTTCATAAGTACAAATATAACAGCATTTAAAACAGTAAAAGCTCTACTACTTAAAACACGTCGACCTTCGAGTTAACTGACATTTCCTTCTACTTAGCGGGCATAAAGGTTTTCAACAGTAAATTCAGCAAAGTCGTTGCATATCACAAATCAAAGAATAAATGGTGGTTGGGTAGTCGTGGAAGAGTAGAGGACTGCGAGAAGGGAACACAAAGATGGGTGGGACGTGGGAACAATGGGGGACAGTAGAAGAGAGCAGTACCTCTCCCTGTCTAAATAGGTGGACATGACATAATAATGGGTAAATTCAAGCATCATTAAAGTGGTACTCACTGCGTTGGAAGGAGATTATTGGCTGAGCATACGACGCCGCATAGCGTCAGTGTAGAACTGCATTTTGGTATTAAATCGTCGATACCGGCACCTATATGCACCTGTACAACCATCAATATGGAAGAAGAAAAAATCTATCATGAACAGTCAGGCTTTACGGATGTGGTCGGATACATACGAGTTTTCATTTCCGTGGCCATATTCACAATTATATAGGGATATTCCTGAAACCAATGCGAATGCAGAAATTGTTTCTAACAGATTATGACTGATTCAGTCAGATATCGATATCATTTGTAATTATCCAATATTTTTATATTGTTATCAGTTCAGTGAAACAAGCTCCAATTCGCCTTCAACTAAAGAAGTTTCATTAAGAAAAAATTGTCTTGCGGATTCGGATAACTGGGATGCTGCAGCTACCTATATATGGATACCAATTTGGATAGAGAAGTAAGTTTTTTTCCCCCGAACAACCCTCTAGTTCGTATTTGTCTTGTCAGGTCCAATAACACATTTATTTCCTGATAGGATGGTCGATCCATCTATATCCGTACCATTTACACCTGAACAGATTGCCGAAATGAAATTTAGCTTTGCAGTGCACAGCGTTGTTAAGTTACATGTATATATCCGAAAAAGAAAATGGAATAATCACAAACTTTGGAGATAGTGTGAGTGTGCAAAGCGATCGGCCTTCAAAACTAATGGAGCATTTTACAACTTCGGTTTAGCTCTTTCGTCCAAGGAGTAGCATATATGCTCAAGCGCCGCGACGTGATCCTCGGCGACGGCCATGTGGACGTCGACGCTGCCCTCGGCTGAGCACGACGGCACAAATGTCATGAGCCCCTCGACGGGCAAGTCCGGCATGAGGAACGCGGATGGCGGCCCACTGCCGAGGTCAATCTGGTGGAACCTGAAACCCAGACTGCCGTCCACCTCCAGGTCCGGACAGAGCATGGCGCCGGAGGTTGGCGCCGTCGCCGCGAGCTCCTCCCAGTTCGCGTCCGCCACGCTCCCGAAGTCCACGAACGACTGGATGTACGCGGCATCGACACGCCCAATGGCGTCGCGGATGGCGCCTACCACGCTGCCGTAGGTCCAGCCCAGGACGTCCCGGACTTGGAGCCTCGGGAATGCCCACAGCACCATGTTCCCGAAGAAGTCCGGCGGGACGGCACGGTTGGCCCTGCCCCGGCAGTCCACGGCCACCCTGACCTGCGTGAACTCGTCGGGCTTCAGGCCGCGCGCCGCCGTGATCTTCTTCCACACGTGCGCGAGAAGGCACTGGAACGTGCTGCATGGGGTGCCGACGTGGGCCTTGAGCTCTGCGACGAACTCGGCCGTGAAGCGCAACGTGAGATTCTTGATCTTGCACGTGGGGTGGGAGTAGGAGGAGCTACGGCAGCCGTCTTCTTCTCCGCTGAACTCGATGCACCGGTGGTCGAACGCCGGCATCGGCACGCTCCGAGGCACGGCGGTCGCCGCGCGGTCGAGGGAAGGGGACGGGGCGGTGAATTCGCTGGCTTGGCGAACTGCGCTGGCCCACGTGGTGAGGAAGTTGCTGAAGGAGCGGCCGTCGGCTGCGTGGTGGTGGTGGATGATGCCGATCACGAGGCCGCCGCACTTGTACCGGTTCAGCTTGATCTGCAGCAGCGCCGCCCCGACGTTCTCCTGCTTGTCCCAGACGTGCCAACTGTTAGTTGCCGGTGCCCGACGTCGCCGTCCTACTGATGAAGCTAATTACCTCCGGCGGTGGCAGTGCAGGGTACAGGCCCTCGGTGGCGGCGGTAAAGCAGCCGTCGGCGACCACGCTCGCCATATCGACAGGGACCTCGGTGTCCAGGACAAGCACGCCGTCGTTGTTGAGGTAGATGGAGCGCCTGCCTGAGTGGTCGACGGCGAGCCGCCCGGCCAGGTGAGGGTACGGCGCGACAGCCCTGCGCAGGCCCTCCACGAGTGCCTCGTTGGACGGAGTCGGCGCGGGGTACACGAGGATGAGGGAGACAAAGATGTCCATGGCGGCGCGGTCGAAGAGCGTCAGCGGGACCATCTCGCCTGCGAGCGGGTGCGGCGCCGAGTGCACCGGCTTCAGCATCTTGCTACCGGTCGTCTCCATTTCAACACACGTTATAATAGAAGTTGGCTTTGTTGAGATATATAGATGGTTCTGCGACTTCCATCTGGAATATCTGACGTGAACACTGCGCCTAACTAGTGCTACTACTATTAGCTTACAGATACAGATTGATCTGTAGCACGATCAGTAGGTTGCAACAGGATTGAAGTTGAGGGGCACGATTAGCTAGATGTATGCCATCAAGGACCGGCTGGGCTTCCGCTGAAGCAGCATCAAGAGCGAAAGGGATGACCTTTGCCGCCAAAAACCGTCCCTTGTCATCTCTGATCACCACCCCCGAAGCTCCTGATCCCAAGTTTATATCATGCTGTATTTAGCATCAATATTGACAGCAACATAGCCTTCCGACGCCCTACACCAGGTGCTCGTTTTTGGTCTCTGCATGAACTTTTTGCCATTTCATCCACCATATATACCAGGCCGACGTTGGAATTGTCCCTCTGATGGGCATCACTCTCTCGTTAATTGGTCGCGAGAAACTTATCATATGTTGGAAGACTTGAAACTTAATTCGATAGCAGCAGGATCAGAACCTGAAACATTTGATCTTCCTGAAGTTTGATTCAGGAAGTTAGTGCTGTTTATATTGAATGTATCATATGTTTTTGGAAGATTACATTTATTTATCAATAGAAATACATCACATGAGATGTCTGCTCATGATGATATGGACAATGCAGTAACTGAAGTTATCATATTGCTTTGGTAAATATCAGGTACTTTTACAATTGAACTCTATCTACATATCTTCTTGGAGAGCACCTCGTACTAAAGGGAAGTCACTATCATCTCCCTCAACTATCACAAAAGCATTTCACATGAAAATACAGGCTCGGATCAAGAAACTGTGGCATCAAACCTGCTACTAGTCACTTAATCTCTAATATCTAGCTGTCAAATTGTGTAAACGAGAGCTTCATCTAGAGTGAAAACGTGGCCGAAAACTAGAAGTGCCAAACGGGGTCTTTTGGTCTCTTGATTTGGTTTTAGCAATGTCAACAACTATCATCCAGCCATTTATTATCTGCACATAGAATTATAGACGTAAGCTTAATAGATAAATCATACTCCCTCCGTCCGGAATTACTTGTCGCAGAAATGGATAAAAATGGATGTATCTAGAACGAAAATACATCTAGATGCATCCATTTCTCCGACAAGTATTTCCAGACGGAAGGAGGATTATTAAAGGCTATCCGAAAACAGAATTTTGTCAGCTACCTCTCCATTCATTGCCTTCAGAGCTGCACCACCAGCTTCTTCTGTGGTGTATTCTATGAAGGCATACCCTTTTGATCTTTTTGATATCCTGTCCATTATTATCTTGACTGCAATAAAGTAGTTCCTTGATATTCAGTATCCAAAAAATGGGTAATGGCTAGGCACAAACATTTCTTGATAGTATCACAAACCTTCAACCAGCTCGCCAAATGGCTCAAAGGCTTCCCTCAGAGTTTTCTCAGATGTATAAAATGAAAGCCCTGTCATACTAGACCAAATTAGTGACACCGAAATCAAAATATAACTGATTTTCTACCACTGTATATACTTATTATGTTTAACTGTTATTTGTGTTACAAACAGGAGCAACAGAAGTTTGTGATCTCAGCGCATGTCCAAAACTCACTTGTTCCAATCTAGCTTTGCTTTATATTGAATGAAAAGTGGCGCTTAGCACTTTTAAATATCAACACTAAATCTCAAATAGGGTCGAATTGTCTGATCTACACTACTTATATTTCTACAGTACAGAAAATTGGACATACAATTTACTGATTGATTGAACTTCCCTTTGAAAGAAAAGACACAAAAGACTACTTCAGAACAAGGCAGAGGGCATCGTCCATGTGTAAGGTTTAAGTGATCAAACAAACAAGCTAAATACATAGATAATATTCCCTCCGTCCCAAAATAAGTGACTCAATTTTGTACTAACTTTAGTACAAAGTTAGTGTAAAGTTGAGTCACTTATTTTGGGATGGAGGGAGTATATCGGATGCCCTTTACCTGTAACAAAGAGCCTTTTAGCTTTGACATCAGCCACCTGAGTAGCTTCTGAGGGTTTCGAGCTATCATCACCTGAAACTACAAAAGTCCTTACAATCTGACTCTTTTCACGAAGCTTGCTTAGAAGCATGGAAAGAAAAATCAAGTTCTGTAAATGTACTCCAGAGTCCAGACTTACTAGATATGCTCTTGGTGAGCATAATATGTAAAAGAATCAAGAGACATCAAGTTTATATCAGATTAAGAAATCAGGCTAATAAATAGCATGAAACAAGAAATGATGTCTTATAGTTGTAGCATCCCTCGTTTTCAAGTAAAACAACAGAAAACAAAAAGGGATAAGAACGAGAAGGGTAGAAGGATCATGTCTGACCATGAATCTCAGAAAAGACTTGCTCATCCAAAATTTAGATGGTTTGAACTTTAGAGTTAAGAGTAAACTGACAGCAGTGCACTTTGCTATCAAAGAACTACCAGAGGAATGAGAACAAAAAGAATAAAAATTATAAGTACTTTGTATGCAAAGCTTGAATTGCATCAAGGGATGTCTGCTTGGCAATGGAACTCACAATATTCACACAAATCAATAACAAGATGCCAGAATTTAAGTACCAGCATAAATAAATGAATGTGAGGTCATTAGAAACAGAAGGATTGATACAGACCTCTGTAATCTTTTTTGTCTGATCCAAAATTTGAATCTGGTAAAACAGATATGACTCCAGGAACATCTGGCACGCAAAGCTAAATTGTTGGTATTTCTAGGCAGAATTGCCAATAAATAAAATACTGAAAGAATTATCTACCCAGGAGGACAAAGCTTATGATGCTCACCAGCTAGCTCCTTTGCACATTCTTCGTCAATATGACAGCAGAACCCATAATTCTCTTCCCACGACACGTGATATATGCTAACTTGTGCGTCCTTTTCACTAGGAAGTTGAAAATATACGATTTCTTATCATTCACAGAGCACATAGATGGCAAAGTAATAGGGAGATTGCCAATGAGACTCTACATACTTCCCCACCACTTTCATCAGGATCTGCGTATAGTGGTCTACCATTTGTGCTTTTGTCACAACTTCAACCCCGGGCTTCTCCATTCGGACAAGCCAAAACTCACTTTTCTCACTAGAAGAGTGGTTACAAGCAGCATCACTGAAGCTTGCAAGGTTAGCTGGTGAGAGGCTCGAGCTAAGATTATCCTTCTCTGACACATCATCCTTAACCATCGTAACAGCTAATACCCCAGGCATCTCTGCAAATTCAAAAGATCATAAGAAGATAACATATAAGAGTCCAAAGCATGTATACTTCAAGATTTGCTTTCATGAGTACTTATTTTCAACTTAAGGCC
>NC_057811.1:403458640-403477402 GCF_018294505.1 Triticum aestivum | reverse complement strand
ATTGATAACACAAGGTTGCGCATAATTCAACTTTTACAGCAACATGCTTTCATGAGTACTAGTCATTCGCTATTCAAAGTTGCTAATTTCTCAGTGAATCAGTCATACTTACGTCACAATCTGACACTGCAGAACTTATTATCAAAATGTACTAGTCTACTACCAGACTACCACCACATGTTTGATGTCTAAAACATACACAAATCTGAATTATTCAGAAAATGGAACAGTAAGCACGACTCCAGCCATCATCAAACTTGTACCATTGTCACTCGTGTTGCCCTATTATCATTACAATCCAGCAGAATCGATTGCTACATTATTAACTGAAAGCAACTATCAACCTAGAATTCGAGCTTCCATTGAGAAAATTGCTACATGGCAATTCAGTAACATACTTGCAAGCTTCTTCGACGCTTCCTCATCGATCTCGCAGCAGAATTCGTAGCTCCTGTCCCACGACGCGTCATATATGCACATTTGCGCCTCCTGCTCACTGCATACATTTTTTTCTTTTGGGTATCAGAGATTGCAGTAGAAACAAGAGATCATCTAACCTACTACCACTGGATACGGGAGGGAAAACTGGTAGAGTCACCTTCCCAGCACTCTGGCCAGTGTGGCGACGTAGTAGTCGACGGCCTCCGCGCGGGACACCTCGCCGCCGCCCTCCGGCTCAGGCGGGTCGTCCATGACCACCACCCACCTGGAGCAACGCGGGCGGGTCGAGGAAGCGGGGAGCTGCGAGTGAGGTGACGCGGCCGCGGCGAGGCGGTGGAAGCGGCGGCGAGTGGCCCAAGGGAGAGAAGAAGGGGAGATGTGTGGGATAGAGGTGGTCTGAGCCGTGGCGCCGGTGGCGGTGGAGACAGTGAGGCCGCCGCCTAGGAGGAAGGAGCGGACGGCGTCCATTACCAGAGGTGGGAGCTCGCGGGGATGGCTGGTTACCGGGGGACGGCTAGCAAGGAGATGACGAGCTTCGTGGTGGGCCGAGAAAGAAAGAAATATCTCGAGCTGAGGTCCGTATGCGAGCAGTGACCCAATGGGCCTCAAGAGGGGGCTTACGAGCTGAGGGGCCGTATGCGAGCAGTGAGCCAATGAGCTGAGGGGCCGTATGTCTCAAAAAAAAAACTCGTATTTTGCTCCCAAAAAAAAGAGTGCTCGTTTAACCGATCAGCCCCCAAAAAAAACTCAGAAAAAAAGGGGGTGCCATCCCGCCGGGCGGGTGGAGCGAGCACACATCACACGGCGCGGCCGCGTGGGAGCAGCGAACCGGCCGTCGGGGCACCGGCGCGAGCCACGACGGCCGACGGAAAGCGTACGTCCCGTCCCGCCCCGACCGGCGTCGGCGAGAAACGTCGCATGGCAGGCACTCTCCGCAACGGCGACGCCCAACGGTGCGCGACGCTGCGTGCGTCCACTCCACCCTAGGAAGGTCCCCTCTCCTCCGGGTTTCCGGCTCGGTCGCGCTCCGCGACACTGTGCGCGACGCATGGCCGCGGGGGGCTCGTCCAACGGCGCGAGGACGCGTGCCCGTCCGCTGGACAGGACCACTCGGTCGCTTTCTTGACGACGAGCCGGTCGTCGCTAGTACCTACGAGTCGGCAATCACTGAGGTTGCCCGCAGCACCTGTCAGCGTACAGCACAGCAAGCGATGGACAGACAGACAGATAGACTCGGGGAGACGAACCGAGCTCCGAAGTGATGCGTTCCGACTTCTCCTCGCCCGGCCGGCCGGCCGGCCTTGCGCCAACAAACAGATCGTCGATCGATCTCGATCCTCATGCCGAGCAAGCGACGGCTCGATACCGTATCCTGGCTAGTCCTAGTCATACATTACAGGCCCTGTACCAGGCTCAGAACTTCAGATCGAGGCAACCGGAAGCTAATCAATTCCCTGGACCTAGTTTAGTAGCTTTCGCATCAACATAGATGCACCATGATTCAGTTTTCCAACTTAGGAGAAACACATGCATGATTCCGTTATGAATTATTGGGTTGGGTGGATGGCCCTTCAGCTCCGTTCAGGGAGGCACGTACCTACACGGCTACATGTACCCATCTTGAATGATATTCCACGAGTTTGTCCACTGTTCGGGTCGGGCCAACGCCCCGGCGCCAGGCAGCCGGATGTTGTGGGCAGCTGGCGTCAGTACAACTGCTGGTGACTGATTATTGAGATGAGACCATGCATGCATTATTACTCCTACTGATCTGAATAACTCGATTATGTGGAGTAGTTTCCTCTTGCACAGGCTCTCCTGACAGTGATTCGCCATAATTACATCTTACATGACCATGACTCCACGATGATTATCGACGAGTACTGTGCCGCCCATGACCATGCATGAATCCTGAATCTATTTAATCTATGGCTGCGAATTGATGGGTGTGGGTTAGTTGGATTTAAATCATGCTAGTACCGAATTAAGCAACACGACCAATCTGCATGCTGCTAGTGTGACGGCACGATATTGTTTCCGTCGCGGGAATGAGCTTATTCCGACGGTGCAACTTAAGATGAAATTAAGCCAAGTGTTGCACTCCCGTGACAGCAAAATTGACGAGTGCCGTTACCGGATTAAGCAACACCTTGTGTGATACGTATCACTTCCATGTCCTCGGCCCAACTCAACCGTTTCCCTCCCAAGACCAGGCTTAGAGCATCTCCAGCCGTTCGGCCTCCCAGGGCGCCGAAAAAGAATCCCTAAGGGCGAGCCGGCGCTAGATTGGCGCGTGGGGGCGACCTAGCTCCCAGTCGTCGGCCCACTGGTCGCCCCGGGTGCGGCGATGTTGTGTACAAAATATATGCAAACTCGGCGACATTCGCACGAACTCGGTGAAACTTCATTCAAATTTGTACATAAAACATGAAAACATGCAAACTACGACTGAACTACGCCTAGCCGCCACCGTCCGCCGCCGTCTACATGCCGAGAAGCCTGTAGAAGCGGGTGTAGTCGCCGCCGTCGCAGTCATCGTCGTCGTCGTCATCGTCGCGCGGCTGGCTTGGGCCGGCGACGTCGCTGCTGCAGCCCTGCACTAGTGCAAAACCGGGATGTATCACCGGTTCGTAAGGGCCTTTAGTGTCGGTTCCGCAACCGGCACTAAAGAGTGGGGACTAAAGGTCCCCCCCCCTTACTACCGGTTAGGCACGAACCGGCACTAAAGCGCACCCACGTGGCACGAGCCAGCGCCGGGGACGGGGAGCCCTTTAGTACCGGTTAGTAACACCAACCGGTAATAAAATATTTGAGGGGGTTTTGGTTTTTTATTTTTTATTTTTCCTTTAATTTTGTTTTTTCCATTCAATATTTTTTTTGTTTGCTGGTATTTTACGATACTACATATTGTGTGTGTGTGTATATATATATATATATAAAAGTCTCACAACACCACCATTATAATTCACACATATACACATGCATGTATATATTTATACAATTAGGTATATATACAATTTCTCCTAGATATTGCCTTGGTGCCTTCGGAGCACGATGACAAGTGGTTCATGGGGGCGGTAGCGGGTAATAGTATTCTCCTTCGGATCTATGACCTGCTCGAGCAAAAATCCCGTTATTTCCTCTTGAAGTGCTCGTATGCGCTCCGTTGGTAGGAGCTTCTCCCGCACGTCATGGAACTGTTAAGAAGGAGATCAATATCGATAATCATGTAAAAATTGTGAATAGTGTTTTGTGAAACGTACCCATTGCTGTCTATCAGATCTGCTCCTTTCGGACGCCATCATACGAATGTTCTCGCAAACATAGAATGCACACACATCAGTCCCCGGCGCCTGCTTCAGGGCCTTTACGAGAATTGAATTTAATCAGGTAATAATTAATCAAGCATGATAATTAATTAATGGTATCGAAACAAGAATTAAAGAGATGGTAGCTAGCTAGCTATTACTAAAGGAAATATGCCCTAGAGGCAATAATAAAGTATTATATATTTCCTTATATCATGATAAATGTTTATTATTCATGCTAGAATTGTATTAACCGGAAACATAATACATGTGTGAATACATAGACAAACAGAGTGTCACTAGTATGCCTCTACTTGACTAGCTCGTTAATCAAAGATGGTTATGTTTCCTAGCCATAGACATGAGTTGTCATTTGATTAACGAGACCACCTCATTAGGAGAATGACGTGATTGACTTGACCCATTCCGTTAGCTTAGCACCCGATCGTTTATTATGTTGCTATTGCTTTCTTCATGACTTATACATGTTCCTCTGACTATGAGATTATGCAACTCCCGTTTACCGGAGGAACACTTTGTGTGCTACCAAACGTTACAACGTAAATGGGTGATTATAAAGGTGCTCTACAGGTGTCTCCAAAGGTACTTGTTGGGTTGGCGTATTTCGAGATTAGGATTTGTCACTCCGATTGTCGGAGAGGTATCTCTTGGCCCACTCGGTAATGCACATCACTATAAGCCTTGCAAGCATTGTGACTAATAAGTTAGTTGCGGGATGATGTGTTACGGAACGAGTAAAGAGACTTGCCGGTAACGAGATTGAACTAGGTATCGAGATACCGACGATCGAATCTCGGGCAAGTAACATACTGATGACAAAGGGAACAACGTATGTTGTTATGCGGTCTGACCGATAAAGATCTTCGTAGAATATGTGGGAGCCAATATGGGCATCCAGGTCCCCCTATTGGTTATTGACCGGAGACGTGTCTCGGTCATCTCTACATAGTTCTCGAACCCGTAGGGTCCGCACGCTTAAAGTTATGATGACAGTTTTATTATGAGTTTATGTATGTTGATGTACCGAAGGAGTTCGGAGTCCCGGATGAGATCGGGGACCTGACGAGGAGTCTCGAAATGGTCGAGACGTAAAGATCGATATATTGGACGACTATATTCGGACTTCGGAAAGGTTGCGAGTGATTCGGGTATTTTTCGGAGTACCGGAGAGTTACGGGAATTCGTATTGGGCCTTATTGGGCCATACGGGAAAGAAGAAAAAGGGCCTCAAGGGTGGCCGCACCCCTCCCCTTGGTCTGGTCCGAATTGGACTAGGGAAGGGGGGCGCCCCCTTCCTTCCTTCTCTTTTTCCATTCCTCTTTTCCTATTCCATATGCGAGGTGGAATCCTACTAGGACTAGGGAGTCCTAGTAGGACTCCACACTTGGTGCGCCCCCTCCTAGGGCCGGCCTCCTCCTCCCTTGCTCCTTTATATACGGGGGCAGGGGGCACCCCAGAGACACAACAATTGATCCTTGAGATCTCTTAGCCGTGTGCGGTGCCCCCCTCCACCATATTACACCTCGATAATACCGTTGCGGAGCTTAGGCGAAGCCCTGCGTCGGTGGAACATCATCATCGTCACCACGCCGTCGTGCTAATGAAACTCTCCCTCAACACTCGGCTGGATCGGAGTTCGAGGGACGTCATCGAGCTGAACGTGTGTAGAACTCGGAGGTGCCGTGCGTTCGGTACTTGATCGGTCGGATCGTGAAGACGTACGACTACATCAACCGCGTTGTGATAACGCTTCCGCTATCGGTCTACGAGGGTACGTGGACAACACTCTCCCCTCTCGTTGCTATGCATCACCATGATCTTGCGTGTGCGTAGGAATTTTTTTGAAATTACTACGTTCCCCAACAGTGGCATCCGAGCCTGGTTTTATGCGTTGATGCTATGCACGAGTAGAACACAAGTGAGTTGTGGGCGATATAAGTCATACTGCTTACCAGCATGTCATATTTTGGTTCAGCGGTATTGTGAGATGAAGCGGCCCGGACCGACATTACGCGTACGCTTACGCGAGACTGGTTTCACCGTTCGGAGCACTCGTTGCTTAAAGGTGACTGCCGGGTGTCTGTCTCTCTCACTTTAGTTGAACCGAGTGTGGCTACGCCCGGTCCTTGCGAAGGTTAAAACAACACCAACTTGACAAACTATCGTTGTGGTTTTGATGCGTAGGTAAGAACGGTTCTTGCTAAGCCCATAGCAGCCACGTAAAATATGCAACAACAAAGTACAGGACGTCTAACTTGTTTTTGCAGGGCATGTTGTGATGTGATATGGTCAAGACATGATGTGATATAATGTGTTGTATGAGATGATCATGTTTTGTAACCGAGTTATCGGCAACTGGCAGGAGCCATATGGTTGTCGCTTTATTGTATGAGATGCAATCGCCATGTAATAGTTTTACTTTATCACTAAGCGGTAGCGATAGTCGTAAAAGCAATAAGTTGGCGAGACGACAACGATACTACGATGGAGATCAAGGTGTCGAGCCGGTGACACTGGTGATCATGACGGTGCTTCGGAGATGGAGATCACAAGAACGGTGCTTCGGAGATGGAGATCACAAGCACAAGATGATGATGGCCATATCATATCACTTATATTGATTGCATGTGATGTTAATCCTTTATGCATCTTATCTTGCTTTGATTGACGGTAGCATTATAAGATGATCTCTCACTAAAATTTCAAGATAAAAGTGTTCTCCCTGAGTATGCACCGTTGCAAAAGTTCTTCGTGCTGAGACACCACGTGTTAATCGGGTGTGATAGGCTCTACGTTCAAATACAACGGGTGCAAAACAGTTGCACACGCGGAATACTCAGGTTAAACTTGACGAGCCTAGCATATACAGATATGGCCTCGGAACACAGAGACCGAAAGGTCGAGCGTGAATCATATAGTAGATATGATAAACATAGTGATGTTCACCATTGAAACTACTCCATCTCACGTGTTAATCGGACATGGTTTAGTTGCTTTGGATCACGTAATCACTTAGATGATTAGAGGGATGTCTATCTAAGTGGGAGTTCTTAAGTAATATGATTAATTGAACTTAAATTTATCATGAACTTAGTCCTGATAGTATTTTTGCAAATTATGTTGTAGATCAATAGCTCGCGTTGTTGCTTCCCTGTGTTTATTTTTGATATGTTCCTAGAGAAAATTATGTTGAAAGATGTTAGTAGCAAAGATGCGGATTGGATCCGTGATCTGAGGATTATCCTCATTGCTGCACAGAAAAATTATGTCCTTGATGCACCGCTAGGTGACAGACCTATTGCAGGAGCAGATGCAGACGTTATGAACGTTTGGCTAGCTCAATATGATGACTACTTGATAGTTTAGTGCATCATGCTTAACGGCTTAGAATCGGGACTTCAAAGACGTTTTGAACGTCATGGACCATATGAGATGTTCCAGGAGTTGAAGTTAATATTTCAAGCAAATACCCGAGTTGAGAGATATGAAGTCTCCAACAAGTTCTATAGCTAAAAGATGGAGGAGAATAGCTCAAGCAGTGAGCATGTGCTAAGATTGTCTGGGTACTACAATCGCTTGAATCAAGTGGGAGTTAATCTTCCAGATAAAATAATGATTGACAGAATTCTCTAGTCACCATCACCAAAGTTAGTAGAACTTCGTGATGAACTATAGTATGTAAGGGATGACGAAAGTAATTCCCGACCTCTTCGCGATGCTGAAATCGACGAAGGTAGAAATCAAGAAAGAGAATCAAGTGTTGATGGTTAACAAGACCACTAGTTTCAAGAAAAGGGCAAAGGGATAGAAGGGGAACTTCAAAAAGAACGACAAGCAAGTTGCTACTCAAGTGAAGAAGCCCAAGTCTGTACCTAAGCCTAAGACTAAACGCTTCTACTGCAAAGGGACTGGTCACCAGAAGCGGACCTGCCCCAAGTATTTGGTGGATAAGAAGGATGGCAAAGTGAACAAAGGTATATTTGATATACAGATTATTGATGAGTATTTTACTAGTGTTCATAGCAACCCCTCGGTATTTGATACTGGTTCAGTTGCTAAAGAGTAGTAACTCGAAACTGGAGTTGCATAATGAACAGAATCTAGTTAAGGATGAAGTGACGATGTGTATTGGAAGTGGTTCCAAGATTGATATGATCATCATCGCACACTCCCTATACTTTCGGGATTAATGTTGAAACTAAATAAGTGTTATTTGGTGTTTGCGTTGAGCATGAATATGATTTGATAATGTTTGTTGCAATACGGTTATTCATTTAAATTAGGGAATAATTGTTGTTCTGTTTACATGAATAAAACCTTCTATGGTCATACACCCAATAAAATGGTTTGTTGGATCTCGATCGTAGTGATACACATTTTCATAATAATGAAGCCAAAAGATGCAAAGTTAATAATGATAGTGCAACTTATTTGTGGCACTGTCGTTTAGGTCATATTGGTGTAAAGCGCATTAAGAAATTCCATACTTATGGGATTTTGGAATCACTTGATTATGAATCACTTGATGCTTGCGAACCGTGCCTCATGGGCAAGATGACTAAAACGCCGTTCTCCGGAACTATGGAGAGAGCAACAGATTTGTTGGAAATCATACATACAGATGTATGTGGTCCGATGAATATTGAGGCTCGTAGCAGGTATCATTAATTTCTGATCTTCACAGATGATTATCCTCATTGCTGCACAGAAAAATTATGTCCTTGATGCACCGCTAGGTGACAGACCTATTGCAGGAGCAGATGTAGACGTTATGAATGTTTGGCTAGCTCAATATGATGACTACTTGATAGTTTAGTGCACCATGCTTAACGGCTTAGAATCGGGACTTCAAAGACGTTTTGAACGTCATGGACCATATGAGATGTTCCAGGAGTTGAAGTTAATATTTCAAGCAAATACCCGAGTTGAGAGATATGAAGTCTCCAACAAGTTCTATAGCTAAAAGATGGAGGAGAATCGCTCAACTAGTGAGCATGTGCTCAGATTGTCTGGGTACTACAATCGCTTGAATCAAGTGGGAGTTAATCTTCCAGATAAAATAGTGATTGACATAATTCTGTAGTCACCATCACCAAGTTAGTAGAACTTCGTGATGAACTATAGTATGCAAGGGATGACGAAAGTAATTCCCGAGCTCTTCGTGATGCTGAAATCGACGAAGGTAGAAATCAAGAAAAACATCAAGTGTTGATGGTTGACGAGACCACTAGTTTCAAGAAAAGGGCAAAGGGAAGAAGGGGAACTTCAAGAAGAACGGCAAGCAAGTTGTTGCTCAAGTGAAGAAGCCTAAGTCTGGTCCTAAGCCTGAGACTAAGTGCTTCTACTGCAAAGGGACTGGTCACTGGAAGCGTAACTACCCCAACTATTTGGTGGATAAGAAGGATGGCAAAGTGAACAAAGGTATATTTGATATACAGATTATTGATGTGTACTTTACTAGTGTTATAGCAACCCCTCGGTAATTGAAACTGGTTCAGTTGCTAAGAGTAGTAACTCGAAACGGGAGTTGCAGAATAAACAGAGACTAGTAAAAGTGAACAAAGGTATATTTGATATACAGATTATTGATGTGTACTTTACTAATGTTTATAGCAACCCCTCGGTAATTGATACTGGTTCAATTGCTAAGAGTAGTAACTCGAAACGGGAGTTGTAGAATAAACAGAGACTGGTAAAAGGCGAGGTGACGATGTGTGTTGGAAGTAGTTCCAAGATTGATATGATCATCATCGCACACTCCCTGTACTTTCGGGATTAGTGTTGAAACTAAATAAGTGTTATTTGGTGTTTGCGTTGAGCATGAATATGACTTGATCATGTTTATTGCAATACGGTTATTCATTTAAATTAGAGAACAATTGTTGTTCTGTTTACATGAATAAAACCTTCTATGGTCATACACACCAACGAAAATGGTTTGTTGGATCTCGATCGTAGTGATACACATATTCATAATATTGAAGCCAAAAGATGCAAAGTTAATAATGATAGTGCAACTTATTTGTGGCACTGCCGTTTAGGTCATATTGGTGTAAAGCGCATGAAGAAACTCCATACTGATGGGATTTTGGAATCACTTGATTATGAATCACTTGATGCTTGCGAACCGTGCCTCATGGGCAAGATGACTAAAACGCCGTTCTCCGGAACTATGGAGAGAGCAACAGATTTGTTGGAAATCATACATACAGATGTATGTGGTCCGATGAATATTGAGGCTCGTAGCAGGTATCATTATTTTCTGACCTTCACAGATGATTTGAGCAGATATGGGTATATCTACTTAATGAAACAAGAGTCTGAAACATTTGAAAAGTTCATATAATTTCAGAGTGAAGCAGAAAATCATCGTAACAAGAAACTAAAGTTTCTACGATCTGATCGTGGAGAAGAGTATTTAAGTTACGAGTTTGGCCTTCAGTTAAAACAATGTGGAATAGTTTCACAAATTCATGCCACCTGGAACACCACAGCATAATGGTGTATCCGAACGTCATAATCGTACTTTATTGGATATAGTGCAATCTATGATGTCTCCTACCAATTTACCACTAAACGTTTTGGGGGTTATGCATTAGAGACAGCTGCATTCACGTTAAATAGGGCACCATCAAAATCCGTTGAGACGACGCCTTATGAACTATGGTTTGGCAAGAAACCAAAGTTGTCGTTTCTTAAAATTTTGGGGTTGCGATGCTTATGTGAAAAAGTTTCATCCTGATAAGCTCAAACCCAAATCGGAGAAATTTGTCTTCATAGGATACCCAAAGGAGACAGTTGGGTACACCTTCTATCACAGATCCGAAGGCAAGACATTTGTTGCTAAGAATGGATCCTTTCTAGAGAAGGAGTTTCTCTCGAAAGAAGTGAGTGGGAGGAAAGTAGAACTTGATGAGGTAACTGTACCTGCTCCCTTATTGGGAAATAGTTCATCACAGAAATCTGTTCCTGTGACTCCTACACCAATTATTGAGGAAGTTAATGATGATGATCATGTAACTTCAGATCAAGTTACTACCAAACCTCGTAGGTAAACCAGAGTAAGATCCGCACCAGAGTGGTACGGTAATCCTGTTCTGGAGGTTATGTTACTAGACCATGACGAACATACGAACTATGAGGAAGCGATGATGAGCCCAGATTCCGCAAAATGGCTTGAGGCCATGAAATCTGAGAAGAGATCCATGTATAAGAACAAAGTATGGACTTTGATTGACTTGCCCAATGATCGGCGAGTCATTGAGAATAAATGGATCTTCAAGAGGAAGACGGATGTTGATAGTAGTGTCACTATGTACAAAGCTAGAATTGTCGCAAAAAGGTTTTCGACAAGTTCAAGATGTTGACTACGATGAGAGTTTCTCACTCGTATCTATGCTTAAGTCTGTCTGAATCATGTTAGCAATTGCCGCATTTTATGAAATATGGCAAATGGATAAACAAAACTACATTCCTTAATGGATTTATTAAAGAAGAGTTGTATATGATGCAACTAGAAGGTTTTGTCAATCGTAAAGGTGCTAACAAAATATGCAAGCTCCAGCGATCCATCTATGGACTGGTGCAAGCATCTCGGAGTTGGAATATACACTTTGATAAGTTGATCAAAGAATATAGTGTTATACAGACTTGCGGTGAAGCCTGTATATACAAGAAAGTGAGTGGGAGCACTACAGCATTTCTGATAGGTATATGTGAATGACATATTGTTAATCAGAAATAATGTAGAATTATTCTGCAAAGCATAAAGGAGTGTTTGAAAGAAATTTTTTCAAAGAAAGACCTCGGTGAAGCTGCTTACATATTGAGCATCAAGATCTATAAAGATAGATCAAGACGCTTGATAAGTTTATTCAATGAATGCATACCTTAACAAGATTTTGAAGTGGTTCAAAATGGAATAGTCGAAGAAAGAGTTTCTTACCTGTGTTACAAGGTGTGAAATTGAGTACGACTCAAAGCCCGACCACGGCAGAAGATAGAAAAAGAATGAAAGTCATTCCTTATGCCTTGGCCATAGGTTCTATAAAGTATGCCATGCTGTGTACCAGATCTATTGTATACCCTACACTGATTTTGGCAAGGGAGTACAATAGTGATCTAGGAGTAGATCACTGGACAGCGGTCAAAATTATCCTTAGTGGAATAAGGATATGTTTCTCGATTAGGGAAGTGACAAAAAGGTTCGTCGTAAAGGGTTACGTCGATACAAGTTTTGACACTAAATCTAGATGACTCTAAGTCTCGGTCTAGATACATATTGAAAGTGGAAGCAATTAGCTAGAGTAGCGTCGTGCAGAGCATTATAGACATAGAAATTTGCAAAATACTTACGGATCTGAATGTGGCAGACCCGTTGACTAAAATTATGTCACAATCAAAACATGATCACACCTTAGTACTCTTTGGGTGTTAATCGCATAGCGATGTGAACTAGATTATTGACTCTAGTAAACCCTTTGAGTGTTGGTCACATAGAGATGTGAACTATGGGTGTTAATCACATGGTGATGTGAATTATTGAAGTTAAATCACATGGCGATGTGAACTAGATTATTGACTCTAGTGCAAGTGGGAGACTGAAGGAAATATGCCCTAGAGGCAATAATAAAGTATTATATATTTCCTTATATCATGATAAATGTTTATTATTCATGCTAGAATTGTATTAACCGGAAACATAATACATGTGTGAATACATAGACAAACAAAGTGTCACTAGTATGCCTCTACTTTACTAGCTCGTTAATCAAAGATGGTTATGTTTCCTAGCCATAGACATGAGTTGTCATTTGATTAACGAGATCACCTCATTAGGAGAATGACGTGATTGACTTGACCCATTCCGTTAGCTTAGCACCCGATCGTTTAGTATGTTGCTATTGCTTTCTTCATGACTTATACATGCTCCTCTGACTATGAGATTATGCAACTCCCGTTTACCGGAGGAACACTTTGTGTGCTACCAAACGTCACAACGTAAATGGGTGATTATAAAGGTGCTCTACAGGTGTCTCCAAAGTTACTTGTTGGGTTGGCGTATTTCGAGATTAGGATTTGTCACTCCGATTGTCGGAGAGGTATCTCTTGGCCCACTCGGTAATGCACATCACTATAAGCCTTGCAAGCATTGTGACTAATAAGTTAGTTGCGGGATGATGTGTTACGGAACGAGTAAAGAGACTTGCCGGTTCCCCTATTGGTTATTGACCGGAGACGTGTCTCGGTCATGTCTACATAGTTCTCGAACCCGTAGGGTCCGCACGCTTAAAGTTACGATGATAGTTTTATTATGAGTTTATGTATGTTGATGTACCGAAGGAGTTCGGAGTCCCGGATGAGATCGGGGACATGACGAGGAGTCTCGAAATGGTCGAGACGTAAAGATTGATATATTGGACGACTATATTCGGACTTCGAAAAGGTTCCGAGTGATTCGGGTTTTTTCGGAGTACCGGAGAGTTACGGGAATACGTATTGGGCCTTATTAGGCCATACGGGAAAGAAGAAAAAGGGCCTCAAGGGTGGCCGCACCCCTCCCCTTGGTCTGGTCCGAATTGGACTAGGGAAGGGGGCGCCCCCTTCCTTCCTTCTCTTTTTCCCTTCCTCTTTTCCTATTCCATATGGGAGGTGGAATCCTACTAGGACTAGGGAGTCCTAGTAGGACTCCACACTTGGTGCGCCCCCTCCTAGGGCCGGCCTCCTCCTCCCTTGCTCCTTTATATACGGGGGCAGGGGGGCACCCCAGAGACACAACAATTGATCATTGAGATCTCTTAGCCGTGTGCGGTGCCCCCCTCCACCATATTACACCTCGATAATACCGTTGCGTTGCTTAGGTGAAGCCCTGCGTCGGTGGAACATCATCATCGTCACCACGCCGTCGTGCTGACGAAACTCTCCCTCAACACTCGGCTGGATCGGAGTTCGAGGGGCGTCATCGAGCTGAACGTGTGTAGAACTCGGAGGTGTCGTGCGTTCGGTACTTGATCGGTCGGATCGTGAAGACGTACGACTACATCAACCGCGTTGTGATAACGCTTCCGCTGTCGGTCTACGAGGGTACGTGGACAACACTCTCCCCTCTCGTTGCTATGCATCACCATGATCTTGCGTGTGCGTAGGAAATTTTTTGAAATTACTACGTTCCCCAACAATTACTACTTAATTACTTACCTTGGGTCGATACCAAAACAGCTTTTCTGCCCATTTTCCTGGAGTCACCTTGATGAACTTTGCCCAAGCCTTGCCCGCCGACAAGGAAAATTAATAAAGGGGTTATTAAATAGTTCATATCAGGAAATGATGAACTAAATAGGCCGAGATATAGTTAATAATGATGGAAATTACCTGTTGACTATCCCCTTCAAGATGGTGTAGTCACTTTCTTTTTTAAGTAGTGAGTCTAGTACTTCAACTTTTCCTTCGTCAACTTTAATGTCTAACAAGATCCGGTGAAAACTGCATGCGCACACGTTTGCATGTCTTAATTAAGCGGGCATGTGCATAACACTAATCAACTACCCTAAACCATATACACTTAATTATTAACATCTAGCTAGCTAGTAAGCAAAAACAGAATTTGTAGTACAAGACAGTGTGACTCACAGAAAGTTGTAAGGAAGTAGTATATTTTCAAATGTATTGAGGCGCTTCAAGAACTCTAGCATGGTTTCCTCTAAACTTGCTCGACAACTTGCAATTTTCCATGTGTATTCATTAACGGTATTTGGGTCAATGAACCCAATGCCATAGCGTCCAGATTTTTTCATTTCATACATCTTCATCCTGCATAATACCACAGAAAAGAATATAGTGAGGATAATTACAGGTAATGATTGATCAAAATGATCACCACAGCTAGCTTGAGACTTAAGTTACAGAAAGAAATCACTTACAGACAATAACAACTGACGATAAATTTGACGAGTGCATCTTGATTGAATAACTGAAATAGTTCTGAATACTCAACAGACATAGCTCATGGAAGTAATGCTCCTCCTTGACATTCACCATGAGGGACTCTCGATTGGAACTCTTGGTAATGTTCATGTACCACTGATGCAATTCATACATTCTCGTTGGGAGGTTATTGACCTCGTTTGGCTCGACCAAAGGTTGGCCTCGGACATATTTCCGTTTTATTTCCTCCTCTCTAAGCGGAGACATGGGCTCGATCTCGAGGAGTTGTCCAACAGTGATCTTGAGCATTTCAGCCTGCATTATATGCTCCTCGGTTATTACCACATTGCCCAGCTGGGGAACGTTAACGGTTTGCCCACAATAATATTGGGCGTGCGTACTCTCATGTGTTGTTGGCACAACAAGCGGGGGGATCGATTGCGCCGCCTATTCTCCCAGCTGGGGAACGGTTTTCCCGTATTTTTTGGCAGCTGCTTGTTGGCTCGAGCTCGAGCTCGCTTCTTTTTGTAGTCGTGCTCGATGTGCCTTCCGGATTTGGCGCTCATAGTCTGAGTCAACAGGCTTGGGAGCTGGTTTTCTTGCCATATGAATAAAGTGGTCAATAACTTTCTCAGGCACTTTCTCCCTTGGCGGCGGTGCCGGTTTCGGTCCAAAATGGGCGTCCACTTGGGCCCGCACTATGGCATTGTTTTGCTCCTCGGTCATGTCGTAAGGCCTCTGAGGAAGAGGACGAGGGTTGGACCATATTTATATCGCTTGCCTCCGCCTGTACCTCCTGTACTACCTCGACTCGTACCGCTACGCACCATAGCTGCGGCGTGTCTCTTCTGCGATTGCTGAGGCGGCGGAGACGGCTGACGTGGCTGAGTTGGAGCAGGAGTCTGCTCACGCATTGGTGAACTTGGAGGAGCGGGAGTCTGCTGACACAGTGGCGGACTTCGAGGAGGAGTCGGCTCACGCATTCGTGGACTTGGAGGAGCGGGAGTCTGCTGACTCGGTGGCGGACTTCGAGGAGGAGTCGGCTGGCGCGGTGTCGGTGGCCTTCGAAAGATGATGCAATCCTTTCTCCATAGGATGATACGATGTATGGCCTCTCCCAGTGTGTGCTCGTCGTCACCTCCAGGAATGTCAAGTTCTAGCCCCGAATATTGGTCCACCACCTCATCAACCAAGACACGAGCATAGCCCGCTGGAATCGCGTTGCAATGGAAGCTTGCTTCGGGGGGATTTGTAAAATCAACGGTGTCCGCCACCTTCATGGATATGTTCTTCATTTTGAAGTGTAGCTCACAGTTAGTGTTCTCTATGATGTCATCCACAGGGTATCTATCCAGCAGTGCGTCGCCCGGGGCGGAACCAACGCTGCTTCTCGGCATGGATGGGACGGTGCTATCCAATGTTGGACGATCATCCGCTAGCTGCTGCCACTGCTGAGACCCCCTTTCCTGGCTAAGTGAGTCGATCTGCTACTGCTGCCGCTGGAATTTGAGTGCCAAGTCCGCGTGCCTTGCTTCTAGGCCTTGAAGGTGTTCTACGTCCTGCTTCCTATGCTCCTCCTCCAGCTTCCTCTTCTTCTCCTCCTCCATCTTCTTTCTTGCACGGCACCTGTAGTCGTCGTTCCATTTTGAAAAGCCCTCATACCAGGGAATAACGCCCTTGCCTCGTGTTCTTCCCGGGTGTTAAGGATTTCCCAGGGCGCGCGTAAGCTCGTCATTCTCTCTGTTGGGCGTGAACACCCCCTTTCGAGCATCTTCTCAAGTAACTTTTGTTCAGCTCCTTTTAGACTTGCCTTCTTCAAAACCAGGCCTGTCTTTGGGTCCAACGCCCCCCCCATGTGCATAGAACCAAGTTCTGCACCTGGGGGGCCAGCTCCTAGTAACCGGAGTGACCCCTGCATCCTCCATCTCTTGCTCAGACTTATCCCACTTAGGCATTGCCACCGCGTAGCCACCTGGCCCCAGCCTATGGAACTGCGTCTTTTTTGCGGCATTGGCCTTGTTTTTTCTCGACCGTTCCTTAGATAATTATGATTCCTTGAATTTCACGAAAGCGGGCCAGTGTTCTCTTTGCTTCTCCAGTGTTCCCTTGAATTCTGGAGTCTTCCTTTCTGCATCGACGTAGTTGGCCCATACAATTTTCTTGTGGGTGTTGAATGCAATTGCCATCTTCTTAAGAGCAGCGTCCTTGACTTTCTACACATCTGCATCAGTGAAATAATCTGGTAGGGTGAAATGTTCCATCAAAGATTCCCAAAGCTTTTCTTTTGCTCTGTCGTCGACCCAAGTAACATCTGGACGTTTAGTTTTTGGCTCTTTCCATTCATGAATGGAGATCGTCAGTTGGTCCTTCACAAGAACTCCGCACTGACGAACGAACTTGTTCGCAATGATCTTAGGCGTGAGGGGTTCGCCACTATCTTTGATGGAATCGATGTTGTACTTTACACCCTCCTTCAACTTTTTGCCCGGGCCTCGCTTTTTCCTGCTGTCTGTAGAAGCAGATTTGCTCGATTCGGAGGGCTGAAAGAAGAAAGATCGATTCGTTAATATATCTTCAAATCAAAAAAACATGTGATGATCACTAGATGCCTACTTATATAAATATACCTCGCCGGTAGTCTTTGTTATTTCAAGATCAACATTGTATTCGTCATCATAATCATTGTCCGCGTCATCATAATCATAATCATAGTTCATGACTTCATCAGCTCGGTCGTCGAGATTGAATATCTTATCATCACCCTCCCCAGTATTGTTCAGATATTGGGAGCTGTCATCTGCTTCATTCAGATCATCTGGCCTGTTAGGGCTGCGTACGATCTCGAACAGGGCCTCTTCTCCCTCTCTGCCAGTATTGTCCGCCATAGCTTTTATTTAACTAATCTAGAAGAAATATAAAACAATTTAGTATTCAAATTACAATGCATGGATGCAATCAATAAGGAAAAACTAAATCATATAGTACATAATATGCATCGTCTCGAATAATATATAATCTCGAATACATCGTCTCGAATAATATATAATCTCGAATACATCATCTCGAATATTATATATCGAATACATCACTGGCTAGGTAGCTAATAAAGATCGAATACTACAGAAGAATCTAGGCCACTCGCGGTTCCTCGGGCGTGGGCGGTGGACACCCAAAGAGAAGGAACCATCATAGGATCATATCTCTGGCCATCTGCCCAAAGAACCTGCCAGGTATTGGAGAACCTGACGTCCATAGAAGCCATGTAGCGATGGACGTGCTCGTCCTCCTCCCTAACACGGCGACGCACCACCTCCGGCGGGGCCGGCTCCCTCTGCACCGAATGTGGCCCACGCGAACGCCACCAAAGGAGATCAGGGTTGACAACGGGATCCGAGGCCGGGTTCCTCACCAAGCGGCGCGCCCCTCCAGGTAGCACCTCCCAGTGCCAGCCCGGCGGAGCCCAGTCCCGGACATGGGTCAGCCGGACGTCGTCGCGAACGGGTCGACGGCGAGGATGCGGGCCGGGCATCGTCGAGAACAAATACTGTATGCCCGCAAAAAGTAACATTTTTTAAATGATTGGATTGTGATAACTAAAATTCTGTATGCAAATTCTAAAAAAATTCTATAACTAAAATTATAACATCGATCATCGTCTAATAATTTGACATTAATCTAATTCATCTAGCTAAAACTAATTCTAAAATTTCTAACATTTCTATCACATTTCTAATATTTCTATAACTAAAAAACATAAAAATTGCTAACATTTCTATAAATATTTCTATAACTAAAAAACAGAAAAATTTATAACATTTCTATAACATTTCTATAACATTTCTAATATTCCTATAACTAAAAAACAGAAAAATTTCTAACATTTCTATAGATATTTCTATAACTAAAAAACAGAAAAATTTCTATAACTAAAATTTATAACTAAAAAACAAAAAACAATGTGTGTGTGTGTGTGGACATGGCGGCGGGCAGGAGCTCGCCGCGGCGAGGCAACGGGGGGCGGCGACGGGGACGACGACGGGCGATGGCGACGGGGATGGAGACGGGGCGT